>NW_025784756.1:0-23669 GCF_021130785.1 Homalodisca vitripennis
TGAGTTAACTTTTACTTACTTAAGAGGAGTTATAGTATATAAGTTTAATACCTTAGTATATATTATATAATAAAATATATAGTATCAATTATATTATATTAATATTATATATATATACTTATACTATATTACTAATAGTAGATATGAATATGCCGGTTCTAGACCACTTTTGGGACAGGACAGAAAATCAATGTAAAATACTGTCCATTGAACCATAAACAAATCTAATAAAATCTAACAGGAAAGCACGAATGTTTAATATTAACCGAAATCTTTAGCTGTTTTACTGTTCAATGTTTGCTATCTACATTTATAAGCTGTTTTAATGAAAAAAAAATCAAAACATCT
This sequence comes from Homalodisca vitripennis, assembly GCF_021130785.1. NCBI lineage: Eukaryota > Metazoa > Arthropoda > Insecta > Hemiptera > Cicadellidae > Homalodisca > Homalodisca vitripennis. The sequence goes on from NW_025784756.1 coordinate 349, forward strand.
TAATAAAAAAATCTTTTATTACTACAAAGTTAATTTGTATCACACAGTCTTTATCCTTTTATAGTCTTCTTTCCAGTAAACAATTCAAGTGGTAATTTTTCATCTATTTGTTTAATTCTTTAAATACTTTTTCTCATTCCAAAAAACAGTCAAAAATCTGTTCGGTAAGTGTACTTTACAATCTTCCAACTCGGCAATTATGTGTAAACCCGTAATTTATCTTTCATTTTCTCCAAATTCAAGATTTCTAATGTTTCTTTTTTTCTTCCAATTCCAACTAATTTCTTATATTCTCTTGAATCTTAGTTCACCAACCTTATTCAACTCTTGTTAACAGCGGCTGCCATGACCTTATTATAGAAAAATCTTTTATATCCATAAATTTAATTTGTACAAATTTTTGCTCTTTATAACAAATAGAAACAATCTGAAAACATTTGACCCTCAGAAATTGATGAGATTTTTGTGTCAACAAAAGTCACTACTCTTCCTCAAAAATTTAATTTTACAAATTTTTGCTCTTTTAGAATCTAGAACAATCTGAAAACATTTGACCAGGAAATTGTGCTGAATCTTGTGTCAAGTTGTCACAAAATAAAATCACCACTTCTCAAAATTTTTAGTTTACTAAATTTTTTGTCTCTTTTAAATCAATGGAGCGGAGAAAAAAGATAGACGTGCCCATTACTGCAAAAAAAGGACATTGTTTGTAACATCACTATACTCGTCCATGTACAAATTCGAAAAATCATTTGAAGATACAAAGAAATTTTATAATAAAGAACCATAAATTATTTGAGGACTTGGGGCTAAAGAGAATCAAATCGATGGTCACGAATAAGAATGTTACAATATAGAAAAATTGCGTGAATTAAACGCAAAAGCTTTAAGAGAAGATAAAAAACTAGATCTCAATCCTATTTTAATGCATGAAAAAAATTCAATCAATCGCTGAAAAATTGTCCTTAGAACAACAAACGATAAAAACCTAAGTCTGAAAATGATCGAAAGAAATTGACAAAACTCTTAACGAAAAACCTAAAAAATATCATTGATGTAGAAGTTTTTATCCTCCAATACACGGTCTTTTCAAGCCAATACATTTTAACGAATTGTTAAAACGATAAGAGTTCATGTCAATTCTACAAATACTCTATCAATTATGAGGTCAGAAGATTAAAAGTGTACATCGAAAAATTTCCAAGAAACCGTTTTTTAAAAATATGAAGGGCTATCTCTCTTTAGGGAATGCGAATACGAAACGAAAACTTTAGTGAACCTGGTGAAAAACCACAAAACTTGTTCCAATGTATTTTTTACTAATAAAAGGCAGACGAAAATCTTCGAACTGTAACGACTTTTATTACCTAAGCAATCTTAATAAATTAACAACATCGAGAATCAGACATAATCCATCCTAAAGTAAAAGGGCTCTGGATGGACATTTAAAACCGTTGTTTAATACAACTGATTTTGAGCCTTAAATAAAACATTGGGGGGGGGGGGGGGGGAAATTTATGGAACGATCAGAGAGATTCATATTATCGATTTACCAAAGGAAATCAAGATCAAAATAAAGCTTCGGTTGTGTAAAAATATCAAAAATAAAGATGATTATTGCTTTATTTAACTCTATCCGATGCGCTATTGAAAAAACACCGGAGACTCATGTTGACAGAGCAAAACAATACGAAAAATTCGTGAACGATGAGATATTTTCTGGATTCGACATATCCTATGTCTTTTAAAAGATATACTCAATTATTTGAAAAACGAAGCAGCAAAGCAAAGTAACAAGTATACCGAAAATGTTCTAGTAAATTGTCTATACTTTTTGATGAAAAAAACTACACTATAGTGCCGTTGCAAAATTTTCAGAAGTTTATGGACGCCAAGTCTAGAAGTTGATTTATTGTATGTTTTTAAACAAGATGACTAAATCCCATTTATGTTTTGATAACAGAGTTTATAGTAGATTAGCGGAGTTTCACAGATATCCAAAAAATGCTCACAAGACGGTTCTTTGTTGTCGAAGATGTTTAAGGCCATTTCTTCTACAAATATAAGTGCTTTATCAGATCATTTAGAAATTTGTAAGGCAACATGATAGGTTTGCAAAAAGCCAATTTTATGCCGAGTTTTCCGGGGTCAAACAACTTAAAATTTACCAATTACCAAAAGAAATTTAGCCCAATCCGTTACGTTATATTATATGGGGATTTTGAAATGCATATTAGAGGAAGATTCCCACTTGCAAAAACAATCGCAAAAATCGACTTACAACCAAGATTCAGAAGCATATTCCCTATGGTCTTTACTCTATATTTAGTTGTTAATGTGACCAATCGTATGTAACAAGCCGATATGATATCGAGCAAAAAATGAAGTGAAGCGTTGCCGAACGTTCCTACAAAATTGTTTGAAAGAGCTCAATAAATTTTTACTCGAAGTACCATAGTCTAAAAAAATATTAACTTTCCAAAGAAATGAAGCCCATGAAATTGACTGACGAAGAAGAAATTTCGTATCCCAAAAAATTTCAAACTCGTTTGCCACATTTGATGAAGAAATATCGTATCCAAGACACTGAAAAAACTTTAGGGTTTTTACCAGATAATTGGTAGTTCTGCTTATGATGCATTCAAAAAAATGCAGAGATTCCACTGTCATTATGACTGGAAAATTTCGAGAGGTGCAGCTCATAGAATGTTGTTAATCTGAACTTTGAAATTTCCTCAGAATAATTCCCGTTTTCTGTCACATCTCATGTCTAATTACGATTACGCAACTTTGTATTTTTTATTACGATTTTAAAAGAATTGGAGCTAAACAATATGGAAATGTTGATTTGATTGCAAAGCACCGATGAAAAAATATATAAATTATTCTGTAATAATTCTGCGATATGGCTATGTGAATTCCGAAGGTGATGCTAAGCCAAGAAAATTCATCATAGTTTTCGTTTGTAGGACACGTTCAGATTCATGGCCTCGGTCTATAGACAAAGTTAGCTAAAAAATCCTAAATGAGAGAAGACTTCTAAACATACAAATCATTTTATACAGAGATGGGAAAGCTGAAATGAGATAGATAATGAAAGATCAAGCCCAAATGGACGAAGAAGAAATCTTTAAAATTCTATCTGGAAAAGGAGATATTTCCCTATGAATTTATACGATAGTATTGACAAAACTTGATTACAGCAGAAGAATTAAGGAATTCAAGATTTTCCTATTCACTTTTTACAGATGAGAAGCATATCTGAGAAAGATGTGTGTGTATCAACACTACTTTGAAGCGTGTTGGAACAAATTAAAAAAGAGAAAAATCTTGGAAATTTTACTTCTGATTTGTACAATTATCCAATGATGTTTTTATTGCTTGTCTCGATATATTTCGAAAAATTTCAGAAAACATATTTGCCTTAAGTTGTTATAAACTTGATCCAGCACACTATCTAACAGCTCCCAGTCTTGCATGGGATGCTCATGTTACAAATTACCACGTACAAATGTGAGCCTTCAGCTAATTAATCGATTATTATTACTTATGTTATTTTGATGATTGGTAAAAAGGCATTCGCGTGGGGCAGTTTCTCAGTGTATTAAACGATATGTGAAAGCAAATAAGACAAATATTTGAAAGATTTCGATAAGGGGGGACAAAGCTCGAAAATACTATTTGTTATTACGTTGATGCTAATAACCTTTATGGGTATGGCCTCAATGAAAAAAACTAGCCGTTTAGTGATATTCAAAGTGGACTGGATCCAAAACACTTAACACAACTGAAGAATGGACCCCAAGCAAACCACCACTTTTGGAACTCACTGGCGGACAGAAGGAATTATGGCTATATTCTCGATTAGTTGATCTTGGATATTCCAACGAAATTTACACGAATCTATCACAAGGATTTACCTCTTGTCCAGAACATTTTAAAAACAAACTTTGACAACTCTACTGGATAACAACTGAATATCCCCCCGGTTGTTCTTCGAGAAATTTGAAGTTCTATTTGGAAACAAGGCTATGATTTTGAAACATGTGAATAGAGATTATTGCATTTCGATTACAGAAGCCTTTTATGAAGAGAATACCATTGATTTTAAACACAAACATGAGAACAAAGCTACAAGCGACTTTGAAAAAGGACTTTTATAAGCTGTCATGAAACAGACTCAGTTTTTGGAAAAGTCTATGGAAAATGTGAGAAACAGATGTGAGTATTAAGCTTAGGAAATGAAGAATTTTCAATGAAACAAGCTAAGAAAACGAACTTCAAAAGCTTTAAAACATCCTTATGACGACAACTGTTATAGCGAGGTCACCATGTAAAACAAAAGGTTAAATTTAACAAACCGAATTCTACATAGGATTGTTTCAGTATCCTCGACCCTCTTCAAAATTGCTAATGTACCGAGTTTTATATACAACAAATTAAAGAAGTTTGATCCAGATTTGGAATCTGTAGTTACATGGACACAGACAGTTACTAGAGATATCCTAGAATTGAAACTGTGATCCTTACCAAAATTATTAAAGGAAAATTATAGATGATTTCGATACGAAGCGAGTTATCCACAAAAGATCATGAATGTTTCACTATGTGTAAAAAATAAGAAGGTAATAGGGGAAAATTCAAAGACGAATTGAACGGCGAGATATTAGGAAGAATTTTGTGGTTTAAGATCAAAGATGTACTCGTACAAATATCTAGACAAAAAAATCCAGTTAGGTGTAAAGGAGATTGAAGAGAACGCGTTTGTCCCAAATAAACAACAATAAATATCGAAATCCTTGAAGAGAGAGATGTTTAGTTTCGAAGATAAAGAATGCATTTAGGGAGATGATCTGTAATAAAAATATAAGCTATAAACATGATATTGTGACACAGTTACCATAAACAAGTTAGCACTGAAGACGCTAAAGATGATAAGAGAATCGTTCTAGAAAAATAAGAAATCGGAAAAATACAGTACCTTATGGCTATAACAAAATGAAGCAAAATCTGGATATATTAGATGAGTTTAAATAAACTTGGCAAACTTTTGAAAATTGAGAAATAACCCGGATGTTTTTATAACTGAATTATGAATTGAAGAGAAGTCCAAAGCTTGTAATGTTTATTTTCTATATAAATGGAGGCCCAAAAGAAGTGTACAAAGTGTCAAGAATTTAAAGATTTTGAAGAATTTTCTAAAAATAAGAATACCAAAGATGGATTATACTATTATTGTAAAGATTGTAATAAGAAATATAGAAAAGAATTATATGATAAAATGGAAAAATTAACTTTAGAAGAGAAAGAATGCACACGCTGTAAAATAGTTAAGAATAGTTCTGAATTTAACAATTGGCATTATAGTAAAGATAAAAAACAAGCATATTGTAAAGAATGTATTAAACAAATCTTTGCTAGACCAGTTCATTGCGTATGCGGAAGAGAAATTCAACAATTCTATAATCTTAAAAGACATTTACAAACAAACTATCATAATTCAAGATTTTAGTAAAATTTATTAACATTTTCATCGTGTAATTTAGATATTCTATAAATCAGTCGGAGATTCTGCCATATTTTGTAGTAAAATGATTTCCGTTGTATAAAATATTCAAAGATTCTTTCATTTGGTTATACAGATTGATAGAATTTGGTTCGTCATCAATGAACAAAATCTCTAATTCAGGATAATTTATTTTAGATGTTTTTAATCTTTTCGGTATTTCTCTCTTTTGAGCTCTGATAACGTAATAAGGGATATTCCCACATGTGAGTCTTCTTAATTAATACAAAACACATGGTGTTTTTTCTTAGCAAATCTTTACAAACAAGGTCTGGTTTCATTAAGTCAATTTTTACACTTTGTTTTGCGATTATTTCCGTTTTTCATTTCATCTTTAATTTGCAAGTGTTTAACTTCGTCCCCTCTAAATATTTAATCTTGTTTTCAAGTTTGTACTCACCAAATTTTCTAATGGAGGGTAAAACCTCTTTTGTAACCCACTTTTGAAAGGTTTTTGCTTCTAATTTATTAGATCTTAGTATTAAAGAATAAAATCCAGATTCATTAATGAAAATAGTGTCAGGATGAAGATTTTGAAAGGGTCTATGGCATAGACTCTTGTAATTTATATATTTAAAGGCTATTTTCTCGTCATTATCAATATTATTTATGATAGCTTGTCTAGTATTTTCATATTGTAAAATTTCTGCAACATCTTTAGCCTTAAACCAAATTTCATTATTTTCGTCAACAATCGTGCAAATGTCTTTATTATTGAATGTAAGTTGATTGTTGAGTAGGTCTACAACTGACTCCATTTAGATAGAAAAGAAATTTAACTAGTAATTTTTATTTTGAGTGTAAAGTTCCAGATTCATTGATAAAAACAGTGTTTTTTTTTGTAAGAGTCCGCGATTCGATACCCTTGTCAGAATCTATGTTTTCGAAGCTTTTTTTTATATTTTTCTTTAACATTGTGCTTTATTCGTATTTTTTGTGATTATTTGTGAGGTGGCCCTCGAGGGCCTACCTTATCTTTTAGATAAAAGTATTGGTATTTATCATCATTATCAACTCGTTTTGAAAGTTTGAAGGTAAGAACGATTCGTTCCCCCCTTGATTCATCATTCTTTCGACAATCTTAAATATATTGTTGTTTTACTCTCATTATTTATTAAATTTCCCTCAGAGTCTTGTATAGTTAGAACGATTTTTTGAATTCTTTAATATTTTTTCTAATTGGAATATAATCGATTTCATTCGGTTTTTCACTGATTTTTGATCCATAAGCAACATTTGGGAAAAAAGTGTACAAAATTTCCGATTCTTTGTGTAAATGTTCGGTATGATTTTCAAAAAACTAGGTTCAACGAGATTGCAGTGCACTTCAATTACATCGAACGGTCTAAATTTTGGCGTTTTATTTCCTAAATATACCTGATTTGGCTTCAATAGTTTCTTGAACAAACCCTAATAAATCTACAATAATTGCTGAAAACATTATTCTTACTGGTGATTTTATTTGAATTTTATTAGAGAGATAATTTTTTTTGCATTTCAAACTTGTTTTCGTCAAAGTTTAAAGATTTATCTGATTGTTTGAATGTTTTTCAGATAATTTTTAAGGGAATTTTTTATTTGATCGAAAGTATATATATCCTTTGTTTAAACCATAATATTTTGTTATGTTCTTCTCACTAAATCCTATACAATAAGGAGAACTTTCACTAATATTTATTACAAAAGTTGTCAGAATAAAACAAAAAAAAAAAACCGCTTAAACCCGGATAAAATAATTTGATTTCTTCCTCTAGAGTGTATAGGATGTTCCTACAGTTTAAAACTAATTTTAGAGCTTTCTGAAGTCAACGTTGAACAGCTTCATTTCTAGTTATTTAAATGGAGAAATTTTTAAAGGCCAAAAATGATCAGATAAAACTTCAAAACGTTTGAAGAAAATAAGAAGAGATCAACCAATCAGGATCTGTTAATTGTTAGGTTTCAAGTGAGATGAAATGGAAAAACAACTTTATTTATGTTAATTTTATCTACCAATAGGTTGATTCCTTATTCCAATTTGTATGTTTTTAGTAAAATCTTTTAGGAACAGGACGCCCTATAAAATAAAGATTTACAAGAAAGATTTGAAAATAGTTGGAGAAGAACATTAAGTAAGAAAATATCATATTTTTTTATAATGCTTTTCCGAGAGACATAGTGTCCGTTAAGCGAATGTTAAACCGATATTTCTTTAATCGTTTTTGAGATGATTGTATTTTGGAAAATCAAAGACGTTATTAAAGAATATTTTCGTAATGTCCCGTCAACCAAAAAAATTAGTCGTCTGTATCCTATTCTTTCTCAATGCTTTTCAAAGGTTTGATAAACAAGTTATAAAAAGAAATAACCTGAATATGTTGTGTATATCTTAAGGCAAAGCATGATCGACTATTCGAGAAAGAATTTATAAACAATTATGTGGGATGCTGAATATGATTTTTAAACCACTTTATTGAGTTATGTGATAAACATTTCGGAAGGAAGACTACGGAATTTTTAACTATTAATCTAACTTTTGAAGCCTAAGAAATGGCAAAGATATTTGAATAAATTTTTCCAATATAAAACGTGTGGATAATCTAGTTGTTTTCATGTTTTTTTACGTTTCACGTTCATGTTTTCCACGTTTTCCCACGTTTCGTGTTTCGAACGTTCCACGTTTCGTGTTTCACTGTTCCACGTTCACGATTTTTTAACGTTCCACGTTCACGTTTTAACGTTCCACGTGTTCAACGTTTTTTACTGTTCCACGTTCACGTTTTTACGTGTCCACGTTCAACGTTTGTTTTTTTTTTACGTTAGCCATCGTTTCACGCGTTGTTAACGTTCACACCGTTGCACGGTTTTTTTTACGTTTCCTGTTGTTTCAACGTTTCGTGTTCACGTTCCACTGTTTTACGTTTCAATCAAAAATTTTTCCTAAGATATAATGGGCATACGAACGATAAACTTCTGAAGAAGCGGAAAAATCACCTTGATCAAATAGATAAAATGAACAATTACATCAAAGAATTTAAAGATACAGATTTCGAATTGATTGAAAAAGAAGACAAGAATTTATTACAAAAAATTAAATCAACCTGTAACATCTGCAATAGACAAAATGTTTGAGGGCAAAATTGAAAATGTTTTTAAGCGACTAATCAAAATTTGATGAAATGTTGGGTTCCAGTTTGTACGACAATTTGGCTGATATTATCGTGGATAACCAGAATCCTGAGTTTGAACTTGGCCAAAATTACCCATCTTCAACACCATTTAAGACCTCGAATCATTGAAGACTGCTTACCATAGCTTGAACCAATCAACAGTCCGTGGAACAAAACGGATATAATATTTGGTGAAATTGGGTAAAAAATTTCTTTCCTAGAGCAAAGGATGATAAATTTGGTTTTGTATTGGGACAGATAAAAAGATAAAGGTTTTATGATTGGAAATTTTGCCCGTGATTCTTTTGACGCATAATGGATATCATTATTAATGGAAAAAAACAGGTAATGAAAGGAACTCAAGGTTTATGGAGATTATTTAAATCAGGCAACTGCATGTTCCAAAAGAACGGTTTATATTCTGAAGAAGATTTGAAAAAGTAATACAGAAATTTTATGGGAATCTGACTCAATTTAACAAAAATAATGGATCCCATCTACTAAGAAGGCCTAAGTCAAGTAAGTAGCGTAAAAGAATATTATCAATGTCTGATTAAACCAATTTTGGGATAAAAACGGAAATCCGAAGGAGTCAGGTGTAAGAAAATACAATGATAATAAGATTGAGTACAGATAATATCTGACGATTTGAACAAAACTCCGATGGAATTAGTTAATTATATTTATTGCATCAAGAGAAGGCTGTGAAACAACAATTGGTTTTGAATACGACAAAGAAAAGCGGAGTTAAAGGATTTTATTTCGAACAAACTTGACTGAATTGATTAGAAAAAAGAACCTGAATTGGACATTAAAATATTTTCAAAGCGAGTATTTGCCAGCGCAATAAGTTCAATCTATGATTAGAAGGTAGCGTGAGACTTTATTGATGATGATTTTACTCAAACACAGTTTTACGTCTGTTTGGAATGTAACACGTACCAACTTAACTCCAGTATCTGGGGCCTGGCACAAAACTCGAAAAAAAGACTTACAAAGAGGAGATCCTGGTATAAATAAATTAGATCAAGCTGCTATGGAACACGATATTTTTTTATGCAAAACATAGTGACACAAATTCCAGAACATATAGCAGATAAAGTTTTGCAAGATAAGGCAATGGATAGATTTTTATCAAAAGATGCTAGTTTAGGTGAAAGATTTGTTGCACTTCCAACAGTTGGATCAATGTTTTTGAAGAGAAAACTAGGAATGGGAATTGAAGAGAACTTGAAATTTTAACTATATAAATGGAGGTGAACGTAAACTTCAGCAAAAATCAGAAAGAAAAATAAAATCCGCTTTTAAGAAGAAAATACCCGTTAGTATTCAATTTAAAATAGATCAACTAAAAAATGGCGAAGATAAGATATTTTTAACAAATAGACAATACAATAAACTCGAAAAACATAAGAAAAACAATAAAGGAACCAGAATAGAATTTTCTTATAATCAGTTGAAAGAACTTAAAAATGGTGGACTTTTATTAGATTTTGGAGAAAATATTCCAGTTGTTAAAAATGTTGTTCCTTATGTTCGTAAAGCTGCTCCAATCGTTAAAAAAGATGTGATTCCTATTGTTCGAAACATTTTAAATTGGTTAGATAAAGAGTTGGAAGATGTTACAGGATCTGGATTAGATGAAAAAACTTTGAATTACGTGAAATCAAACATTGAAAAAAAAATTTAAACCTTTAACATTCGGGGAATTGGAAGAAATCTGCAAAAATATTAAACATTTTAGAGGAATCTTCATGAGTGATACATTACCTGAAAAAGTTAAGAAATTTGAATGTGGAATTGTGAATTTAGACTCTATTATGGGAAGTGGAACGCATTGGATTTGTTATTATAAAAATGATAAGAATGCATGTTATTTTGATTCGTATGGAAGAATTGAGGACAAACCACCTATAGAATTGATTAAATATTTGAAAAAAATCAAGCGTCTACTACAATGATTCTCAGATTCAAGACTATAAAGATCCCCCAATTTGTGGTCATTTATGTGTTTTTGTTTTGAATGAACTGAGTAATGGTAAAGATTTTAAAGAAGTTGGTTAACAAATTATTGCTTAATAAATATGGATTCACAAAATATTTTTGACGTATTTGGAACACAAATTATTCAAAATGTAGATAATAGTTTGAATTTTGATAGTTTGAGAAATGAGTTTGATAACAAGTTAGAAAATTTATTACAAAACCTTCCAGATTCAGATATGTTTGCTGTCGAGATTGAAGATTTTAAAGCAGAATATGATAACAAACTTGCAAATTTCATGAGTTCAAATGAAGTTGCTGATAAAATAAAAGCATTGGAAAAAGAAGTTGATGATGGTGTAAAAAAATTATTTACCAATTTAATGTCTCACATCGAAAAAAGCTGATGAAATTACTGAAGCGATCAAAGTTGAAAAGAATTATGTTAGTTTGGCTAATAAGAAAAGAATTGTCGGTGTTCGACCTGGTATTGACAAACATGATGTTGTTGTTAAAGAACAAATTTTAAAACCTCTAAAATTATCAGAAAACATCGATATTGTTGATTTACATGATCCGAATGTTAAAAATGCCTTAGATTTTAAAGGAAAAAGAATTAGCGGTGTTAGTAAAGGAATTAATCCATTTGAATGTTGTTGTAATGATTCAATTAGAAGATCCTATTAAAATGTTTAACTGAACTAAAACAAAATTATGAGAATCATAAACAGCATGTTAAAGATTTTACAACAGAAGTCTATGAAAAACTTGAAGCGAGAAGTAAAAGATCAGTAGACGATGTTGGTGAATTACTTGATAAAGTAAATAAACTAGAAGAAAACTTTAATACATATAAAAATAGTGTTAATGTAATTAGTTGGTGAAGTAATTAACAAAATTCTGGAAGATTTTGATACACATTTCAATGAGAAAATAAACATTTTTGAAAATTTTGGTACACGTTTAAATGAGCAAATAACACATAATAATGAATTACTTAAAAGAATAGAAGATCGATACTCTTTATATCTCGATAAAGTAAATAAACTAGAAGAAAACTTTAATAAATTTAAAGAAGATGTTAATTAATCTTTTGAAAACATTGATAACAGATTTAATGGATTAGGCGGCTATGATGACTAATTTTCCTTATATAAATGGCGCTCATATATTGTGTGAGATGTAAAGAAAAAACTGCAACAAATGATATAAAATACTATGCAAACATCAATGGAGTTAAGAGAATTTCGGGAAAATGTGCTGAATGTAACTCAAAAAAGAGTCAATTTATAAAAACTTGATTTTGAAATTTTTTCCTAATAAATAGAGATGGCGGGACATTACAGTGCTTTCGATCTTTTTATCATGCAACACGAAAGAGATTTGAAAAAAGAACATTGGGATGACATTTCTCAAAAATATGAATTATCCGAAGATATGATGAGATTATACGTAAACAAAATTGAAATTGGTATAACATTGCTAAATATCAAACTTTATCATCAGAGTTCATTCAAGAAAATATACATTATCAATTAAAAGATCATATGTCTGTTCTTTGTCTCTATCAACACTTGAGTATAAAGTTTTTGGATGAAAATAAAGATACAGTTGATTGGAACAATATTATAGATAGCGGTTACTATCCTGTGCAAATTTTAATTGAAATATGTGACCGAGATCGGCAAAATTTAAGGAAGAGAATCCTGAATATGACGAAGTAGATCATTAAAAATGACTCTAATCGTTTTAATTATTTTACTAAAATTTATATCTTTTCTTATAAAAACGTACATTAGATCGATGAAAAAATGATACACGATGTTTAAAATTTCTAAATTTTCTCTTATTAAATTGGCGGACTACAGAAAATATGCTAGTGATATTGAAAGGGCGGAGTTTAAAAATTTCTATCCAATTAGTAAACAACATTTGAATGAACCGAATAAAAGAACTGAGTTTAATATTGATTTTGGAGATAACTTTTGCTCGTCTAACTTCCAGTTTTTATATTTCTGGAACTTTAACAAAACAAGATGGTCAAGCATATCTTGGAACTGATAATGTTAGATTAATCGATAATTTTATACCGTTTTTATTTTCTAAGATTGAAGTAAGAAAACACAATAAATTGATAGAAGAAGTCGAAAACTGTGGCCAATTAAGCACAATTAAAGGAACTATTTCGTATTCAAAAAGTGATGTTATTTCTCAAACTTCTAATGGCTTTGAATCCAGATTTTAAATTTGGTGTTTTTGAAAGCAGCTGGAAATTTATCTCATTTTGGATTAGGATTTTTTGAAAATGTTTACTATTTCCGATCTATAAAGGAGGATTTTATCTAAGTTTTATAAAGAGCAGAAGACGATGATGTGATTCTGAAAGACTGCAACTGGGAAATGTTATGCCTGTTGATGGAAAAATAACAATTACAGATTTTTTTATTAGAGTTCCAATGATTGATTAATAAAATCACGAGTAAAATAAGGTTGATTGATGAAATTACAAAAAGTCAAAACATTATGTTTAATTAATTTCTAGATTGGCAATGTATTTGAACAAAAAGGTATTTCCGGAACAACTTATTCGTTTTCGATATTACAAATATTTATAGAAATATCTTCAATCCCAAGTTCGTTATCATAGGTTTTCAAACAGATAGACAGAATAATCAAGAAAAAAATCCTTCAAAGTTTGATAGTTTGGATGTAAAAAAATATCAGAGTAAAATTGAACGGTTCTTATTATCCAGATGAATTACAAAATTTAAACATTTCAGGAGGTCTTTTCAGAATCATGTATCAGATGTATCAAGATTTTAAGAAAGTTTACTGTAATAATAAGGAAATGTATTACAATCCTAAAGAATTTTTAGCGAATAGACCTATTTATGTCATTGATACAACAAAGAGTATGACAAATATTTCTGGTTCAAAGAACGATATAATTTATCAATATGGATTTTCAAAAAGCTGTTACAAACGCGATTTGTTATGTGGTTGTGGTTTCTGAGAAATTTTTAGCCTATGATGTGATTAAGAAACGATATTAGAGAAATTCAGTAGTTAATGATGTTCATATTATTCTCTTTCATTCCTTCTAATATTTCAAAAATATACTCTTTCGCCACTGAAAAATCCCGATTTCTCCCGTAATAATATTTATAATCGTACACATAATATCCTAAATAGTTGTACAATAGAATGAAATTATTTCTATTTAATCTCTGTTGTAGAAATGTAAACACAAACATTTGCGCTGAAAAATTTATATCTCGGCAGAGTTAGTTCCATAATCTCCATTTAAACAAAAAATCTTTCTGTTTAAATGGAAGAGTATAATGCCAACTGTTACAAGTGTTCTAATAGAGGAGAAATTAATCGATAAAAGATATTTAAGTTTGTAGAGGTTGTAATTTAATTTTGTACGAAAGACCTAAACCTAAGAAATTTCGAAATAAACTAACACATTTGAAATAATCTGCTTATGAAATTACAATACGGAGACAAGAAGCAAACAAAATTTGTTACAGAATTTAGAAAACAGATATAAAAATTTTTTAACTTATCTCTTGGAACCATTGACACCAAAATTATTTTCCTTTTCAAAGAATACATTAGGTTTGTAGGTATCGATACACACGTTTATTATGAAAAGATATTACCTGTATTTTTTCATTATCTGGATGTTGAATTTGTCTACGATTTTAAGCCTGAAATCTTTGATGATTTTATAGTAACAATTTGGAGAAATTAAACGAAGAACCTCGTGAAAAGAATGCGGTTTTACTCACATTCTCCCCGACTTCTCGAGTGAAGGTTAGCGAATTTCATTTTTTTCCGTCTTTAAATTTTTTCTATTTAAATGGAGTTCTTGAAAGAGTTAAATGATATTGGAGAATGTAAGTTTAAAGAGTATAAGAAGTTAAATGAATTGGAAGAAAGGAAGAAACATAGAATCTTGAATTTGGAGAAAATGAAAGATAAATTCCGGGTTTACAATAATTGCCGAGTTGGAAGATTGTAAAGTACACTTAACCGAACAGATTTTTGACTGTTTTGGATGAGAAAAAGATTAAAGAATTAAACAAAAATGAAAAATTACACTTGATTGTTACTGGAAAGAAGACTATAAAAAGATAAAGACTGTGTTACAATTAACTTTGTAGAATAAAGATTTTTTATTAAGATGTTTTGATATTTTTCATTAAAACAGCTTATAAATGTAGAAGCAAACATTGAACAGTAAAACAGCTAAAGATTCGGTTACTTAACATTCGAGCTTTCCTGTTAGATTTTATTAGATTTTGTTTATGGTTCAATGGACAGTATTTTACATTGATTTTCTGTCTGTCCCAAAAGTGGTCTAGAACCGGCATATTCATATCTACTTATATATATATATATATTAGTTTTCGAAATTTCGTGATTCTTAATTTACATGGACTTTATCTAACCTTACAAGCGACGAGTACAGAACACCATGTATCATGTAAAAATGTTCGCCTAGCAAGCATGCCAAGTTTTAAACCTATAGTTCTTTTCAATATCGATATGTTCTGTGAACAGATAGACAGACAGCATACAGAAAAGAAATTCATACATTCCCGGACAGACATAAGGGAAATTGTGTCAGCCTAGTGAGTGAAAGGTTTTTGATGACGCTCAGGCTAAATTCCATGGTTTGACTTCACCATCATATAACTCATTTTTATCTATATAGACCCGAAAACAACTCATTTCCATGCAAAACTAAAAAATATGAATGAGATCTTTCTCAATATATCGTGTCACCTCATATTAGGCCATTTTATACTTTAAGGTGTATTTCATTAAAGCGTTTCAAATTATAAAAGTTTCAGCATACCAGGGAAGGTAAAACAACGTAATAGTGCAACAAAATCAAATATTTATTTAACAATGACCTTTTTTCAACTTCTTGTTTCTCTTTGGATAAATACATGTGTCATGTTATAACCTCTTATGATTCCACCCCGTTTGTTTATAATTCTATTTATTTCTTCTATTTTATCGTTGCAATCACTGTAAACCATAAGACTAAATTAAAAATATTAGCTAACGCTCAGCAAAACCCACGAAGCGACACGCTTTAATCATCATCGTTCTCGCTGATGGAAATGTAGAGATGTAGCTTCTGGCAGCAAAATTTCAAGTTTGGTAGGTCAGCTTATTTTTTAGGTATCATGCAGACAGATATACAGATGTTTCAATGATGTAAAAGCCTTGAGGGCATACAACAGTTTAAGTAATATTTAAAACTATTTGAAAAACCCTGTTAACATTACAAACTAATCATAGTCAGTATAACTTACAGTGTACTACAATTAACCCTGTTAACATTACAAAACTAATCATAGTCAGTATAACGTACAGTGTACTAACAATTAACCCTGTGTTAACATTACAAACTAATCATGAGTCAGTATAACGTACAGTGTACTACAATTAA
This sequence comes from Homalodisca vitripennis, assembly GCF_021130785.1. NCBI lineage: Eukaryota > Metazoa > Arthropoda > Insecta > Hemiptera > Cicadellidae > Homalodisca > Homalodisca vitripennis. Next base: position 16,517 of record NW_025784756.1, read on the forward strand.
CCCTGTTAACATTACAAACTAATCATAGTCAGTATAACGTACAGTGTACTACAATTAACCCTGTTAACATTACAAACTAATCATAGTCAGTATAACGTACAGTGTACTACAATTAACCCTGTTAACATTACAAACTAATCATAGTCAGTATAACGTACAGTGTACTACAATTAACCCTGTTAACATTACAAACTAATCATAGTCAGTATAAACGTACAGGTGGTACTACAATTAACCCTGTTAACATTACAAACTAATCATAAGTCAGTATAAACGTACAGTGTACTACAATTAACCCGACGATCAAAGGACAGATAATGCAAGTATTTTTTCTGCAAGAGAGCCGCAAGATAAGCTTCGGACGTAATGAAAGCAATAAATAATCGTTTTTTCAATTTACATTTTTCCTTACTTGCGGAAAAACTTTTCTCCTCTGATTGTATTCTAAAGCTATACTTTAGCAAATTCAAACACCATCACCGTTTTAGTTCCCATATAATGAGGTTAAAATTGTGTTTAATACGGTCAAGTCATTTTACCTTTTCATTATATAAACTTATCTATTACGAGGTAATAGTACGCTATAATACGTTGTGTCGTGTCGCGTAACATGATTCACGATTGCATGCAAAATTTCAAGCCTAAAGCTCATTTTTACTCTTGAGATATCCTTTTTTCAGATATACCTATAGATCATGCGTATAAATTATACGGAAAATAAATGTTTAAGTCTCCCCAGCAGGAAGAAAAGAAATTGTGAGCCTACTACCTGTCAGGCTTTTTCCAATGATGCTCAGTTAATTCCATGGTTGGACTTACAACATCATATAACTTATTCTTATATATGTATAAATAAAGTTTCATCCAAACTTTAAAGACTGTAATATGACCTTTATCGGAATAACTTGCTTCATAGCAAGACGTTAGCATTAAGTTCATAGCAGTGTTTAAACAATAAAAGTTCCGGTAAGGTAGGGGAAGTAACTACAACACGAGAGTGCGTTGAAATCAAATTTTTATCACCAAATTTAACATTGACTTTCAGTCTATATTACATATCTTTTTTACTTTGTGAATAATCTGCATTTGTTAATACGTCATAAATTTAAAATCTCATAGGATTGCAAGCAACTTCTTTACAAATTTATTTTTTTCTGCTATTTTTCTCGTTGTCATCATGTTACCCATAAGACCAATGTAAAAATATTTACTAACGCTCAGCCAAATCCAACGAATTGATTTTGCATCATTATTGAAGTTGGTGGTCCACATATAGAAAATTAGGCGTCAAGCAAAATTTAAATCTATGAGCCAGTTTTTTTTTGACATATCGTGAATACCGACTTACAGACAGAAATGCAATTTTTGTCCCCACAAATGAACAGCTTTGCTAATTCTCAGCCAAAAAACTCAGAGATTCACTTATTAGTGTGGAGCAATATTGGTGGATGTATTCCGTTTAATTTACTCTTCTTTACTTTCTTTAAAAATAACTACGGATTCTGTCTATTCTCTTCTCATTTTGAAGAAGTAAACGGCTTGTATAAAAAAACAACAAGTATTTAAATAAGTATAAACTATTTCTTACATAAGAAATCCAGTTTCGAGCAAAAAAAAAAACACCACACATTATGCGTTTCCAATACACCGTCCAATGTTTTGAATACTATTATATTTTCGCCAGTATATTATTTCAATAATACTCCAGGCAGTCATGAGCTTTATATAAATTATTGCAAATTATTAGCTTTTTTTATATAGGTAGTTTTAAGTATTTGCAGGAATTCACTTATTGTAATGTAATAAGTTAGGTAAAGTGTAATGTAAAGATGTTAGGTGTCCAACCACTAACAATGTGCTGTAAACCGCTAAACATAAAAGGTATCTTTATTTATTTACGTAAGGTTTTTCGTTCTGTAGAATGACTATACTTGATTAATTCGGTCAAAATTTTAATTAATCTAAATCAGAATCTTTACGGGATTATTTGGCCAAGACTGATCGGAACGCATAATTCCGGTTAAAACAAGTCCGAGCTCCGAGTCCAAGTTTATATATCAGAATGTAAAAAGCATGATTCTAACAAGAAAGTAACTAACAAGAATAGACAACAACAAGAAGGGTGTATAACTATTGCAAGCTATTGTGTTCCCGTATACTAATCGCATTGAATCCGATATTAACAACAAAAAACACAACGTTCTGTAGTATTTCCAAAGCAATGCGATGAAGTAAATTGGCTTAAGTTTAAAATCTACGTTTTTTCTCTGACCTTAGAAGTTATCATTATAAAGCTGCTAAAGTAGTGTAGTAATAAAGTAGGTGCCGCCTCGTTTAACTTAGCCGAGCGGTTTCAGCTATTCTCCGCCTGAACTGCAATACCAAGTTCGCAGATAACAATGTATAAATGAACACATTGCGCGCGATTTTTATATTACTATTTACGATCCACAATTTTATTAACATTTTGCTTGTCATCAATTACAATTTTCTCATCTTACCTTTCACAAATTCTGTATTAAAGTCGTACACATATCTTATTCATCAATTAAAACTTACCCAGGTATTCTTATTTTTAGTAGCAGTATGTGTAAACGTTTTATTGTTAAATACGAATCCATTGAATTTATTTCACTGAATCAATATGAACATCTTGTGTGCGATTTTTGTTCTAACCGGTTATTGACAACTACGATAATAACAAAAAATATAATGAGTTTAGGCGCGTCACTACTTATTATCGTGAAATCCATTGTCTCGTTCAGTATTTTGGCATTGAAATATTACAAATTTAAAATAAATTTGAAACCTAGGACGGGGAGAACGGATTGAAAATGTACTCCTAGAAATCAAAATAATGTTGAGTTCGCTCTGGAAAGTAAAATAAGTATTCTCCTCGTCCATCATTTTCTTTCCCATTTTGTTGATTGTATAAAGATTCCGATAGAAGGCCTGTTGGAGGTTCCAAAGAGTATAGAGATAGTATATGGTATTAAAATTGAGGGTTCCGTAAAACTGTTGTAAGCAAAGAGGGAGCAGTGATCACTTACAGATAGTTTTAAAATCTGACAAAACATTACTAGTTATAATTCTGTATGCTGTGAGGAAACAGTGCGTGGGAAAATATTGTTTTCTCTACAGACTGTTGTGGCTATTTCGGCACATTGCCAGCTACATAAGCGAAAACAATAGGAACAAAGACGTAGAAAATATTTTAGGAATTCGCGACAATAAGGGCAATGCCAAACGTATACAATTCACTGAATCCCCGTAAGGGGAACTGGAATAGTTAAATGTACCCCACGCATAATCCCTGCAGCTTAGATAGACATCTTGTTCCCATTCCTCATATATGGCTACTACACGAAATACAATATTGATTCCCAAAGGAAACTGGGATATACAGTACAAAGTATACATTACATGTCTTGATCAATAGTGCTTTTTAATTTCTATGCCTGAAAATTAAAATCTGCCTATTCCAAGACTGGGCAACTGCATATCAGCTCCCAATTGACATAGATTAAACTTGAACGTCAGAGTTCCATTACAGAACTTCCATTCTTGGCTTTTTTTATTTAGTAAAGTTCCAAGACGGTGGACTAAAACCTTTATAAAAGCACAGATAACATAATAGACTCTAACGACTGCAATGCCCACAGAGATTGTATCAAACAATATATTTGGACCAAATTGCCATTCAGTGTGCAGTAAGTATATTTTTCAAAATAATATACAATTTTAAAGCATATTGTTTTTTAATTAATTATGTTGCTGCCTCAGTAATATAGCACTAATTTGGACTAACTACATTTTTAATACATAGATTTTGGAAGAGAACTTTTTTATATTATATTTTTGTCATCATTATGTTCGATTTATATCAAAGCATTGTTTTAATGTTTAAAATCTTAATCTAATAATTTTCCACGCTTTAAGCTAAACCTACGCCAATTACTAAACTTTAAATTTATATAAATAAAGATTATTTAATTTTATTAGAATTAGAAAAATTGTTTTTGTTTTTCCAAAACATAAATAACAAATGTATATTCTTCAAAATGTCATGATAATTTTTTTATATTTAATATTTAAAATGTAATACGTTTCTCTGAAAACACATGAACAAAATAAATACTGTATCTAACATTAATGAACCTCTTTCCTATTAATATTTACTCTTTCTTACAAAACGAAAACCTGTACTGGGCACATTCAATTTGTAATATTTCCATTTATAACCAAAATCAATAAAAAAAAAACTCTCCTTAAATACAAAGAAATGCAATTCTTCTTCTCCACAAAATGTTGTAAGCTATATTCTGCACTACCACCGTGGTATTCAACAATGTTGGCATGGTTACTTTTGTATGAAAGTTTATGAAGGGTATTCTAGCGGAAATCTCCAACCATTCCACGTGTTAAACGAGGCATATTGCAACTTCTAACGATTTCAACGAGTGTTTCACCGCTCTAGACATACTCTCTACACAATGTTTGAAGGGTCTTCTTGTTGATTTGTTTGGTTTTCATCCTTCAAAATAGGAGCTGCCTTTATAAATAGATAGATATATGTGAGTAGATGGGTATAATATATTTTATATATCACTTACTAACCGTTTCAGCAACCAGGGATGAAAGATGCTGCATTTCTTTAGTAACATTGTTTCAGATTATATTTTGAAATTATCAATCATTTTCGTGTAAACAGGGCTTTATACAACCATTCTTAGTCTTAGACTTTTAAAGCAATAAAGATGGACGGTGTCAAAATTGCATCATCTAAACTTAAAAGTTCACACCTCGAGAAAACATACTTCAATTCTGGAATATATGGAGAAGAAGGAGATCCACGTTTCTTATGGATACTCGGCCACTAGTTCAGCAGCAACAACACGGGTCATGTGACATTCTTGTTAGTAATGTTAGTCGCTATTATGGAGGCGTAGACGCTACAAACATCGCAATGTATGTACAATGTTTTCTTCTTCGGTTCCTACTCGTATTTGCCAACCGTTTAATTTCAAGATTTAATGATGTTTTATGACTACTGCGATCCCCTGATAAGTCCTTTATGTAACTCTCTATATTGGGATTCCTTAAATGAAGAAATTAAAATATAAACATCGCGTATTATTTGAACTTTTGAATAAACATTTCTAGCATAGGTGAATTATATAATACACATAAATATATAAAATCATGCCTACTAGGAAGGGTATCAGCCACCCTCCATTTCGAATCAACGTTGTGTTGCCCAAAATGAAAATAAATTAAACTTGGCTTTAATAGGAAGAGAAGTATGAACTACAGATTCCACTCTACCACTTAATCCCCAAAAATGGACACCATTTGTCGGATGTAATGTTTCGTCTACAATTACCAACATGCTAAGATTTTCTAAATTATAACCCATAAATTACAGTCAAGCACAATTCACGAAATTTACACTTATTTAAAATTAACCCGGTTGCCGTGCACCCTTTCTTTTGGCGTCTATGTAAATTCAACAGATTATTAAACCAAAACTGCCAATAATACGCATCCGTCAGTAAATTTGACTTGAACAAGCGTAGCTTTATCATTATTTGCGGGTACTTAACTAATAAACTATTAAGAATGACCAACAGTGATTAATATGGCGTCTTGGTCATATGCTTCCAGCTTTTCGACAATTTGACGCTTTGTTCATATTAATTTCCTTCCAGACTGTTTCTACGTTTTCGCTTATAATTGTTAGATAATATTTAGGGAATGTTTGCAAGTACTTCTGTTTAGTCAAATTCTCTTGCATGTTTGGATTAGAAACTGTGTTCGGCTATTGCCGATTTTCCGTATCCTGACATTTGTGTATCTGACGTGTTTACTCTCTCGTGTATAAATATTTGTATATATCTTTTCTCCAAAAATAGATAAGATCTACATAGAATTCCGTAGACTCCATGCGTACTTATGAAGATCACACTAGAGGAGCGCATAAGACGCAGAAGCTGTCCGGTTATTATGATGTATGGGCAGTGCAACATTACGGTAAACCCATCTTTGATTAACTAAAGATTCGAGTGAGAGCTAGAGAATGTTTAAACTTTTGCGACATGTAATAACATCATCTGATAAAATTCTTATGAATTTCAACATTAATTATCGCTCAAAATGACGGGGCATAATGCACCTAAATGCCACATTTTACACCAATTCTGTCAGCATTTGAATAAAACTTATATTTCAATCAATCACTGTAAATTGGTGAAGGCTGATTACTCGAGGGACTGGAAGATGTTAATATTATTTCTGATCTGTTATGTTCCTTTTTCTTTACATACAATATCCTCAAGTAACCGAGACTAAAGAAAAAAAGAAAAAACTAAAACTAAAAGACGTAAAAATTTTGCGTGAAAGATTTAATTTCCATAACGAGGACACCATCAAGTTCGACAAATGGTCAATGTCACTATACTTTATAACATATTGCCAGAGCGCTAGCAAACTTTATTGACATTGGTCCCTTGGGTAACTATGATGAGGGCCACGATAAATTCCGTAGGAAAAAATAAATTTGACAAAATACTAACGATTCACATGGCTTTATAAATTGTGATATCAGTCAAGCCTAAGCTCTCTGTTAAGAGGTTTTAAAGGGGAGAAATTTCCTGTTTTATTTAACTGTTTTGTGACGTATGTAAAAATGGTAAAAATAATTAATTTTCTAATGTGAATTGGGTGTATTTCTGTACTCTCAAGAATGGAAAATTGGTGCCACAACTTATCTCAGCGAAGCCTTTTATATTTAAACTTTTTATATTAATAAATTTTTTTTTTTATATTTTTACCGCCTCATGTTGGTGGTGGCGTACTCCTACGCTAGTAATATAATAACCAAAAAATAAAAAAAATTATTTAATATACTAGCAGTTTACCCACCCAGGCTTCGAGCACACATTGTTCCTGTTGAAAACTCGGACAGTATTTTCATGTAAATTCTTTATCTATGACATAATAACACACTCCTGAGATAATCGATAGTCACTTCAAAGCTATTTCCCAATCTCCTGATTTCATTTTAGATTTAAGAATTAAATAACCAGTGTTTTGGGGTCCTGAAGTCGTAAAGTGAAACCAGTTTTTGTAAGATTAGAATTCTCTCCGAAATTCC
>NW_025784757.1:0-24132 GCF_021130785.1 Homalodisca vitripennis
TATAATTTTACTATATTATACACAGAGGGATATATTATTGACAACCAAGGGATACATTCCATTACTTTATACTTTATGGTGTTAGAATAGTTTAGAAACTAAATTAAGAATTGATTTTTCGACAGTTAAAAAAGTCTAAAATTTGACAACTAACCAAAACGGCAATGATAGCGAATTTAGTAGAATTAAACTTTATACTCTATAACTCACAATTAAATTTTAGGAAATATGGGTATTTTGTTTTGAAAAGGAATATTTATACTTTAAAAATGTCTCATACAACTCGCTTAGAGATATGCGATTCTCCAATCGAGGTATCTTTAAGGAATCCATTGCCTGGAGAAATTTCCATAACACTCATTAGGCGGCTGTAAGATAAACATGTTGCAAAAATTATCCTTGTCCCTTTTGTACATTATTATACTTCGCTTGTTCAGTAAAATTCCTTTGTTAAAAGAATTTTTAGGAGTGTTGAAGGAAGACAGTACAAGTTTCTGCCATAGCATTATACAGGGACTATACATAACAGTACCTGCAACGGGCTTGATTATTCCCGATTACAGGTAAAGCAATTACAAACTTGGTACACCAGTACTGCCACTATTTAAATATACTTTTTTGAACGTAAACTACCATTTCTGTCATGTCAGGGGGATGGCCCACAAGGAGTCAGAAGGCAATCTTAAACTAATGAGCTATATGTCGAGTTAGTACTTAAAATTTAAGGTCGTTTATTAGTGGAGTACAATGCTGCAAATCCGACCTCAAAGGGTTCACTCTTTTAAGAAGTTATGCTGGTTTTAAAGTGTAAAACGTTTGAAATGTTATTGTCCAGTTCTAAATGGTTTAATATTCTTTGTCCTTAGCTGAAGTTGTCAAGGTTGAAGATAGTAAATCTAATTACTGGACTTATGAAATAACTCGTAAAGGTAGACCAGACCATATGTCGTGTAACAGGTATCGCTTGAAGTTTGTGAGCAAAATTCAAGACTAATAGTTCAAATTTCATTCTGGAACATAACATGACGATATTATGCCCATGGAAATGAGCATGCAAGCAAGAAGTTCTGATGAAGCCAATTTCGTTCTTCAAGTTATTGCGGACAGACTAACAGATAGACCGATACATGATGGTTTATTTTTCCTAGGCAACAAGCGGGTTATTACGCTTTGCTAAACGTGCTTCAGACAAAAACCTCTGACTTCGTTTTTAACTTGCATTTAACTTTCCCCCCCATGTTTATTTAAACTATAATAGAACATCGCTCTAAGTGGCCTGCTATCCATTATTTCTGTTATGTAACTTCTTTGTTACAGGTTTTGTCGTTCGTCGTCAGCTTTGTTTTTCCTTGCAGGCATGCGACGTCCATAATTCATTAGTTACTAAGTTATTTTCGGCTTGTTAGCAACTTCTGTTTTCCTCCAGTAATAATTCTGCCTTTACCAGAACTGTTTATCGTGAATAAAGTAAGAAATAGATATTACTGCTGAAGCTAGACCTCATCAAATACAAGCCAGGAGGGCGTTTTTTCCGAGGAAGCAAATGAGTTTAGCAAAAACCATAACAATTTGGCATCAATAATTAAATTTGTTTGGTCGCGCATTTTAGGTTATGTTTCTTTTTTACGCACGGCTTTAGCACTGATTGGTCGTTGGAATCACATAGTTTTCATTTGTAATATACTCATGTGTACATTGTACATTTTGTACATTGTTAACATTGTACTCATTGAAATAAGTTACACTCCCAGCCTCTGGTATGAAAATTTTTTAGGATTTAGGCCCATGGCAGAGGAGGCCCGCATTAAGGAACTTAAATCTAATACAGATATAACGACCCAGAAGGACATGTTAACAAAACTTTTAGTAGGGCCTAGGCCTAGTTTCTGATGTAAATAGACAATTGTAGGCCTACTAGTAAACTAAAAATTTGCCTCAGCTCCTAAATGTTCAGTGTATTAAAAAAATAAGTGTGAATCTAATAAACTTCTGTTTATTCAAGAAGTAAATTGTGAAGTACTATGTTTACCTCCGAACATTGGTTAACTTGATGAAGGAAAAGTTTATGTTGTTACCGACCAGACCTTGGGTAACCTAGGGCCTTACCAACCATCTATAACTGCCGTAGTAATCATAAATTAAAAAAAAAAAACGGAGGAGGTGTAGCCATTTTGTTCCTCTAGTAAATTAAACTGCCAAAACAAAATTAATCTTGATGGCTTATTGTGTTGAAATATGGTTTTGGTAATTGACCAGCTGTAGAGATGTCTAATGGTGTCCACCATTCTTGTATCAGTGTACAGATCTCCATCTGGGGACTTTGAGCAATTTTATTTTGACACCTGCTTGGATTTGTGCTTAAACTACTTGTCCAGATACTTAAAGTATAAAGAATTATAGTTTCCTCATTGGTGGCGACTTCAATATACACTTGGAGATTACCCTCTTAGAGAAGAGGCCCGCAATTCTCAATACCTCTCTGCGTAGCTACGGTCTCTATATAAACATCTCGTGTGCCCACCCGTGGGGCTGCTTGTTTGGACGCCTGCGGCCCACTAAACGTCTGACTCCGTGGAACACAGAAACTGAATGTTGGTCAACTCCCCTCGTAGCTGACCATGGCAGCTGTGGTGCTGACTCGGATATTATCACACAGACATGAGTCAAGGACCCTGCACCAATTCTTGGCTTGCTAATTTACAGGATTGAAAAGAGAAAGGGAGTTATAAATTCAAATAACCTGTCCTTGGCTACGTAGGGGAATTAAAATGAATGCCCAGTTGGGAAATTAAGCAAAACACCTATTGACGCCTGCTGCTAATTTTGAATCTTTTTTTCTGACATTTAAGGACAAATTCGATCTCTTTGTTTCCTGGTAAAGTTTTTTCAAGCATAAAGCATAATGAGCCTATAAAACCATCTTTACTCCAACGAAAGAGGACCACAAGGTTAAAACAATGGTTAACACCCCTGAACTTGCCTAAAATGCGTGTGCATCTGGTGTTTTATTGCTTCTTCATGACTATCCATAAGAGTAGCTGGTAACCTGGCCTCTTAAGGATGTTTATTACAAAATGTACTTGTGAAAGGAAAAGGGAGTACAGTTGGATGGTCAAGGAGGCTAAAAAGAACCATGTAATAACTAACCACATTTCTTACAATCTTCCAATCCATGGCCAAGTCTGCTTGGGAAATAGTAAGACAGTCACCAGAGAAATCTGGTCCTGTCCCCATGAACTATGGCGAACTCCTGATGAGTTCAATAATTATTTTGGTACCAATGTATGCTGATTACATCATTTCAAGCTTGCCTGATGGTCGCAGTACAGACCCTGTTGCAACAATGATCGGACCCTATACCAGGACTGAGGCTTTATTAAGTGGAAGGAGGTGGAGTACCATTCTGATAGTACCTAAGCATGGTTAGGGGATTTAAGGACTCAAAGGAGCCAGGGATGTTGTTTTTTTTTTTTCATGTGGGTTGTTCTACATTTATTTTTGAAATCTGTAATAAATGAGATTGTAGGGCCTCTTTACTTTAACAGTTAATCGCATGCCTCAGAAAATGGGATTATTTCCAGAGATTCTGAATAACCTCTCGAACAGTATCCACCCATCTTTAAAAAAAGGGCGATCCCATGCTTGGCCATCTAACTTTCGTCCGATCTCCTTGGTGAGCCTATCATTTCTCCCAAGGTGTTTTGAAACCATAATGAACAACCCAACTTATGGAAAGTCAGGTACTTTGAGCAGAAACAAATTGCTACTTGACGCTCAACATGGGTTTAGAAGGGGACGCTCAACAACAACAGCCATGCTTAGACTAGTTTGATAGGATTTACTGAAGCTTTTGAGGAGACAGAGAATTCCGTTTTTTGTCTTGGTCTTATGTGATCTAAGTAAAGCGTTTGAGACCCCGTTTTCAAAAAAAATAAAAGTTTCCTCCCACGAAATTTTGTCTAGCAAAGTTTACGAAAGTACGGGATAGGGGGTCACTCAGTGCTAAGCAGCGTCCTGCAATTACTTGTCCAATCGTAAACAAGCTAGTGTCACTTATATGGGGGCTTCTTCAAACACTAAAAGTTAATCCTGCATGGTGTTCCACCAAGGGATCTGTTTCTTGGGCCGTTTTTTGTTCACCACATCATGGATCAATGACCTGCATATATGAACGACCAAACTTTGTTATTTGCAGACGACACGGGACCCTGTGATGAGCAGCAGGGAGCGACATCACCCAACTACGTTTGGACAATGCCCAGGTTTTACCTACTAGAAGAGGCTAAAGATTTGGTTCAACTGTAATAGACTTAAGATAAATGAAGAAAAAACCCATTGACGCTGCTTTGCACTCTGGGAAAGACTCGGGGACCCCCCTTCCAGGAGGCGGATAAAGCTGATTGGGGTTTGGTGGGGGTCTGGCTGGACTCTAAGTTAAAGTTGGAACGGATCCACTTTATCAAAGGTATGTACCAAACTCTCTCGAGTCATTTAACCTCCTGAGGAAGCTAAGGGCTTTTGATAACCAGACCTATATCTTTTGATCTGATGTTATCATGCCCTTTTTCATAGTTCGACCTTGATGTATGGCATTGTGGCTGTGGGGACATTCCCCGGCTGTTCGGGATTGTAATTGCTGCTGCAGAGAAAAAGGCCTTAAGAATCTTAAACATCATCGGCCCCGCTAGCGAACACTAGCCGGCCCCATTTTTATGGGAACTCGGCCGTTCTCACCGTATTACAGCCACGTACATCCTCAACACCCTGGTGCTTCTTAGAGGAGAAAACAGCTTGGCTGATGTTTGTGAACCAGAGACACATCAGTGCATAAATATAACACCCGCCGAGCTCAGGACCTTCGACATGCCCCGCTGTCGTCTCAGTGGGCACTCAAAAGGCCTATCACCACAGTCTCGCAATCAAGATATTTTTTTAAAACACTTTGCCAGCAGAATGTGTCGAGTGAGTTAACCTGGAAATGAGAGATTTTTAAAAGGGTGTTAAAGTGATCGTTTGTTGCTTGAGGAGGCCCTCCTGTAACTCCCTGGATGAAGAACTAAATTCATGAGCCACTTTTTTTAACATTCAAAACGTCGTAACGCCATCCTTGAGTTATAATAGTTTTGGTAATGTATTTTTTAACATGTTTTAATTATCTATTTTATTGTACACTGTGTGTTATTAATGACGCAGTCTATCTGAACAAGTGTCCAGGTCAGGCGACGTAAGATCACAAGTATTTAAGTAAGTAATTCAAGTATTGGCTTCTTGTTGCCCCAGTTTAAAAAATATTCTGGTATTCAATGACTTTCTATTTATTAATTTTTAGTTTGTAGTAAATAACAATAATTGTACGTTGTTGTTACAATTGTCCTTAATACACTACAATTCCATATCTATTAGTAAATCATGAACGTTAATACCGAGTACATAACTAAATAAAATAAATAATACAAAGCCTAACAAATAATGCGAGTAAAAAATCTATAACATAAACAAAGAATTAATAATTATTTTAAAAACACAAACAACAAAACTTAGTGTGGCTTCATAATTAGTTGAACTGGAATAACCCTCCTCTACCTAAGAAGAACAAGACTACCAATCAGATGCCTTTTTTTCACCTATTTTTTGGTGCTATCTTTACTTCAAACATTCGTTAGATCCTGCGGCTGCTTCCAGACGCACCTAGAGCCAGTTAATTTATTGAGTTTCTATTGATATTGGGAACTTGAGATCTCTGTTGTGGTAACTAGCGGGGGGGGGGGAGTAGGAGGGTAGAATTCGTTCAGTAAACATAATTCAAATAATTGAGTTTGAGAAATGACCCCGAGGATGTCAAAAAAACCTATATAACTTTAGAAAAAGAACGTATTTAACAACCTAATATAATATAACATGAGTCCGTAACTAAGTTATTATCTTTGGTGTAAAACTGTCCTTTAGAAAATCGATTTTTTGGTTTTTAAAATCAAACATGATTATTCTCGAGTCTAGGTAATTGAAATTAAACTGTGGGGTAGGGGTTAAATTTTATTTGTAAATAAACATTTTTAATAACTGTGTCTATAAAAATATTACAACACGTTTTAAATTTGTATTTAATTTACAATAAATCTACCCAGCTAGGGAGTCCATTTCTGGGCTGTTTTATATGTTCTGCCAGTTTTGAAGCCCTACCACTGGCGCACTAGCAAAAAACCGATGTGTCACTTAAAATCTGGGCAACCTTTATGGGAATGTCCAGGAGCGTGGCAAACAAAAATCACTAACATGCAAATGTTGAGATACCCTGAGGTTGCCTAAAGAACCATATTCGATCGGGGTCCTAGATCTTACTGATGGGAGAAGACTGTTGTGAGTTTTGGTGAGTGGTTTCGTTCCCTAAGTATCCGCAGGTGTCTGTGCTAGCCTCAAACAGATAGGTGTGCCACCCTCAGACCCTGCCTACTTAGACCTGGAGAGGCTGGTTCAGAGCCTGGGCCATCCCTTTTCTTCCGGGGCGGACATGAACTTTGAGATGCTAGTGCCTCTAATTCTTTCCTCATGGATCTCGATAGGAGGCGGCCCCCCTATCCCCTAACCTCTACCCATTCAGGAATAATCCTACATCAATCCTAGTATCACTCCGGAAGCAGCGACAAAATACTCCTTAATAGGACTAATGTGCAATTATTCTAAGCTTCTTATCCTAAGAGAACAACACAGTTTAACAATAAAAACCTTATTTTATTTTTTTGTAACAGAGCGATTTTATATAGTTTACTAGAATTAACATTTAATGGTGCTTTTTTTATTTCCTCAGGGGCATGACCTACATTATGCCGTATAGTTGTAAAATCACAAGAAACATGTAATGCATTTCATTATACAACCGAGAGTTTTTCGCTTAAACCGTATTATAATATTGAATTCTTAGAACGGTTTTAGTTACATTGTAAAGCTACCTACCGTCTAAAATGCATTAAATTCAATGCATGGACATACATAACGATATCAGCAACTTGTGTTAAAACTGTTATTACAAGTAATTTCGGAGTAAGTTATTGTTATGCCAGTGCATTTCCATCGGAATTCAACCTTGCTGGATACTATCAAAATTGTATTTAATCTTTAGATATGGCTGTTCTATTAGTAGGTACACCTCTTGTCACAAGTTACTAACGATTTTATCGAAGAAGAACAAAAAGAAAAAAAATTTAAATTTTTTTTTATTTCCATGATGAAAGGAGGCGTTATTTCACTACAAATGTTTCACGTTTCTAAGAGAAACAAACAAAATACAAAATAATCACAACACACTGGTCCACAAAGAGCTAAAATAAAAAGTTAAACACTAAGAACCTTTTAATTTTAAATATAAAGGCAAATTGCACTTACCCGTCACTAAGAGTTTGAGTAAGGAAGAGAGAGACTAACAATGACCCTTAATCCGCCTCAAAATAAAAGTAATTTTCGCAAAATGAACTGGTTTGAAGAATGTATTTTTGATGGATAGTTTACCAGCTGTTTGCCCGTTGCACGAAGCATAACCATACCGCTATACTCCAAGGCCATTGGCTTAATTTGCTTAACGGGGCCTTTCTCTTTTGTGACACTGTGAGTATAGAAAGGACAGTCGTGGTGACAGAGAACAAAATGTAGAACCCAGACGCCTCACGTTGGAGTAATTTGTTCAATCGTAATTGCAGTCGAGTTTTCAGATTTTAATAATCCCTTTATTAAATGTTCAAACATGTATTTTTGAGGTCACAAGTGACTCTTTGGGATATGGTATCATTTCTTTAATGGTATGGAGGTAAACTCCACGAGTGATTTGAAGCCGAATATTTTGGGAAACATCAAATCTAAAAAGAGAAGAAACGGTTGAAACATCTAGGATATGTACTTTGAACAGTAATGTAACACGATATATGGCTGGAGTGAACGGAATTACTTTTATTCATAAACTATAATTTGTATTAAAGTCAATAATAACATTCCACTCCTTGAAGCTAAAATTCGATCTTCAGCGGTCGTTTTTGTACTTCGGATGGGAATTGTACTAAAGTATTCTAACTTTTCTACTTCCTGTAACTTTCCTCATGAAGCGAAATTCAAAAACGTTTTTTCGCCATTTTAAATCACTAGAATTGATTCATCTTAAAAAGACTGTTAATTTAAGGGGGTTGAGTAGGTCAACGGCAAAACAACAAACAGATTTTCAATTTTTCGTTTTTTTTACATTTCAAATATTTTAGGTTAATTTTTCTTTGCAGAGAAGAGAGTTTGTTGCCAAAAATTGTTTTAAAAATCCGATGTCGGGAATAAATATATTAATTTAATTTTATGAAAAATATACTACCCATCGAACACTTTAGTCGATAGTTGGTGTACGCACCAACAAGGCCATGGCGGTTTCCAAATGAACCGTACGACCACTGAAAAACATTCTCCGTCCTCTCTCCAGTCATCAATTGAATTAAGATAAACCTCTATTTTTACAAGACCTGAGGTTCCACCAGACTTGCTTAGAAAATGTCCCTCCATGGTAGCATCGTCAGGAAGTCCAAATGAGTCCTGAACCTAATAATTAGGACTTCCGCCTTCCTCAAAAACCGGTCTTCGCGTAGGCATACATACTCTACTCCTAAGGAGCTGTATGGATGCCATAAATTCTCTTCACTCCAACAAAGGAATATATTGCAAGATGCATGGTTTTAAAAACACCTAGGAAACGATAGTTGGGACATACCGTTTAGTAGGCAATTGAAAAAGCCTGGAGATTACTCCGCTTAACAAAAAGCCCAGCGCATGGTTTTCCTATGTAGCCAAAAAGGTTAGACAAGCTCGGTCCAAGTGCTAAAAAGAAAACTGGGAGACCAGTGGGAAAGATTCAGAGGATCCTGATAACCTCTAGTCATGGAGCAGGATGGTCGTTCAACTTAAGTTACTAGGTCAGCCTGAACTTCACTTTAAGCATATGCGCGGTCTTTAATTCTGGGATTTTCCCCGAAAATTAAACTTTTTTTCCATATATGCACCTTTTTTCCTCTGAAAACTATTTATCAGATTAGGATTGAAAAAAACTTTGAACAACGTGCACAACATTTTGAGCGAGCAAAGACATTGTAAAAAAAAGGTAAACATTTGTTTGTGTAAGGAAGAATTTTATATTTTTGTAACCAAAAAATATATATTTTAAATTTTATACCCCGCTCTAACTGTCCAGGGAATGTCCAAATAAAATATTGCCCTAAAGTGTTGATTATGATAGGGCCAAGAGGTTCCTGAGGTAAAAAGGTGATTTAAAGTTTCATACTAAATTAGTCATTTAAAAGGATAGGTCGTAACAATAACCCCCTTCTACTTACAATATACGTTTACCCCAACCAGATAATCTATTGCACCAGCCTAAACGGCGTTGATGATGCGACTACTTGTGATACCAGTTGAGAAATTTGTTACTCATTGACCGAAGGCTCTGTTAATCAGTCCCTGAAGGCTACAGATGATCGATCGGTTGCAGGCCATCGCCAGTGGACCAATGGGAGCGTAGAACGCTGGAGTGCGCTTCCACGAACTACTTACAATCAATTTCCTGCCGTCCCTAGGCATTGTGTTTGTGGTTGTCCTCCCGCAATTTGTGTGGCACCTTAATCATATAATGCATGTTTGGTCATTTATGCATTTATAATTCCGAGCAATGCGAGACAAGACAAAGAAGGCGACATATACTTGCTCGGGTTCCTGGGGATAATTTGTGCCTCCCAGAATCAGAACAAGGTGAACTTTCGTTTCCTCCTGAAACCGGTAGCTTTCGTGTCCTGACCTGTGCTCTTGCCGAAAATTCAGGGATTAAGAGGTTGAAAAACGCTCTTGTTAACACATCACACCTGTCTACTCTACCAAAGTTACAACACCCTCTATTATCACTTTGGCATGTAATCCAATTATTCAAAGAGATTCCTAAAACCTTAAATCCCAAAAACTTCAGGAAGCAAAATCCACGTCACTTACCATATGTGCGTACTCTAGATTCAAAACAGAAGGTCATCCGTGAGATGACTTTTACCAATCTGTTTTATTACTTTCATCTTTTGATTAGCCAGCCACCTTAAGTCAAAAACCAGAGATTGTTAGGGAAATTTATTCCACGTTATTTATTATTATTTATCACTACTTATAGTTGCTTATTTTTATTGGTTATATGGTTTTGGTTTATTTCCTTATTGTTAAAAGTAGTTTAGAGTATTAAACAAATGTAAAACTGGGGAAAAATCATTAGTAAAAAATTGTTGATATATGTAGTTTTCTTTAAACATTTAAAACGGATGAGGTGAAATATGATAGTACTCTTACAATTATCTGTTTTTGGAAAGAGAAAATATCAAGATTGAATATGTTTAGGGTTTTTTGAAAAACGGGTTTGAAAAACTAACATGCGTTTGAGTCTTTTAGTGGGGTTTATTTCTTTGTTTGTTTGCAATTTAACGGTCTGTTTAGTCCAATTGGTCTAGGTGAAGCAATAATTTACACATCGATAAAAGAAAATGGAAACCATAAATAATCGTTTTTGGGAATTTAAAAACTCAGGAAATTCCATAACTACGCTGCTCAAACTAACAGAATAGTTCTGTTCACTTATGTGACACTATAGAACCTTACATTCTAACATGCGTTTGTGGTTTGTGGTAAAGAGCCTTTAGTCCATCATCCCGTAACCTGTAACGAAACTAAAGGATACCATCCGTATGCAGTAAAATTAGCTTTACTATCACAATAACAAAATTCCAAAAGAAAATTATGGTAATACTACTAATTTCTAATAATTTAATTTCTCTTTTTATGGAACAATACGTTGAAATGTACGTCAAGTACGTTGTAAAAACATTTCAATTTTCTGTTTTCACTCCCGAGAATATGTTTGAAATTTTTTTGGTAAGAAAATATAGTAATTTATGAAATACTAAGCGTATTTTAGATTCAGGTTACAACAAAGATTCAAATTTATACCCCTACCTAGTATATATTGAACGTTGAAGATGGTGAGCCTTGGTATTTGCCCTACTATTAAACTTATTTAACAATATTCTCTTTTAAACCGATCCCCTTTTGTAAATGCCATTAACACATAAACCAATATTTTAAAACTTTTATTTTTGCGAGGCCTTTCGATAGCACAGGCCTGATCTTCGTCGTATATGTATTAAATGTATTTACATTCGTAACATAAGTTAGTCATATTGATTATTTTTTAAAAGTTCATATTTTAAATACACATAACGTCTAGTTATGTTGGGTAAGGGTTTATTTCTTAATCTGGAAATGTTGAAGTTTAAGCTCCAGTCCACCTTTCTCTTAGTAAGTGTAATTCGGGACGTAAGCCAGCGAGAGGGTATAAAAGGGATTCCGGACTCCCCCCCCCCAAATTTTTAATCTGTCCTCAACTACTTATTCTTAGTTAACGATTATTATTTAAATAATTCCATATTACTGACACTGTTACTGCTGAAAAACCGTTTCTCAGCATATATACTGGTAAAGAACTTTTTGAGGAAACGAAAATTGGGCCTTACTTTCTGTCTACTTTGGGAAAAATATCAGTTGATCTTGGAACCTCCCACAAAAAACTTTTCCTGGCTACGTTCTTGTCGGGGGTTGTTTCTAATGGAGAATGATAACGATATCAGGAATGAGTAGATGGCCTTCATCAGTAGAGATTGGAAGATTTAAGTAATTGCTGAACCACAAGATGAAACATGAAATGAGATTAATTGAAAAGTTATTTCTTTGGTGACAGGGCAAAGTTAGGGCAGCAAAGATCCAACACAATCTTAAGTACAATGCATCTGAAATCGGCACGGTGTCACAGACTTTTTTAATAGATCTCTTTCAAACGTGAGAATCTGGATCTCTTCAGACGAACATGACTCCAGCTTCCTGGAAGTCAAGGTTTGTGACAAGCGTCAGGTTTCCAAAACGGCTCGCCACCAAGAAGAGTGAGACTAAAGCCAAACTCAACATTTTACATATTCATGACTTCTAATCAAATTTTATTTTTAAAATTATAAATCCAAAATAATACTTAATATGAATGTCAGCCAGGTTTGATAAAAATATACTCCAATAAATGCTCTATGGCTCGTGGGTTTCAAAACCAATACTTTTATTCCGTTACTTTCATGTGATAAGCATTACATTGGAAACCTCTCCGTCCCATAAATCCTAAAAAATATAATTTTAAATGACAAAATGGGTAGAGTAAGAATATTTTCTAGAATGTGTTTCACAGTCAGAGTCTTGTCGAAAGCTGTAGGTTCCGTAACCCATGTTTCTAGCAGAATGATTGTATGTTGCGAACACAACGGAGTGTATCCATACAGTTCCTGTATAAATGAGTGTCAGACCGGTTCAGGCTTTATCAATTATAATAACAAGTAATACAAGTTAGAAGACTATAATATTGCAAGTTTATCGTTTACAAATGTATTTTATTAAATGGTCTGTCCTCGTTAACCCTTACTCGCTCCGCTTAGCTAAATATTTTTAAATTGTTGTGATCCATGGTATGTGACAAAGCTGCACATATTGATTTAGACAATACATTTATTGGTTTAAATAAACGGATCGTTCACGAAAGCAGTCCACGAATGACCTTGGCCATGAACTTTAGTGACCGAAAGAACCGACCGTTTTTCCCAGCCTGGGTGACCTTGTCCCGAAGATTTTTGGTAAAGACATTCCGTACCGTGTTAGAGTCAATTGGAGGTCCCTTACTTAAACCAAACCAACTATAACACTGACGAACGAGACATATCGTTTAGGTTAAAGCATAATTAAAAACAATTTGTAGGTTAGTTTGAATCACACTAACCCGACACCGACTCCTTCGTATTTCGTCTCCCCATCTGATTCATTACATTGGCGTTCTGACAAAGGAATTGGGGTTTGATTTACCTTTCCTGATAATCAATACTTTCGGATAAAGGACAAAATATTATATAAATGTATTGTGTAACCAATTTGCCTGATTCCCAATTCTTGTTTCTTCGTCTACAACCACTTACATACAAATTGCGGGCTTTGAGACGAATTGCCATGGTCGGAGTGGTAGGAAGTCATTTTACTCGTCTTAGATATTTTCCCGGGGAAAAATTAATATCAAGCATTGCTTGAATTTCCCAAGAATTTGGACAAACTCATTCAGCAGATTCCACCCTCTCCCACATACAACTACAACTTCCCAATTAAATTCCTAAGGTAAAACATTAATCTAATGAACGTAATTTAATTAACGGATTTAAAAGGAATATTTAATCTATCCATACAAGACTAGAAATACGCTTAATGTTGAATGTTCATCCCCATTTTCACCTTCCGCTCAATGGAGCGTCAGAAATCTAACGCTGTGACAGACTTTGAATCCTGGAAATCTGGGTCCAACGTTCTTCTTGAAGTGGATCTCAAAAACGATGAAGCTCAACAAGAACGAAATTCTTTACATCGTTCTACATCAGAGACACCTATGTAAGAATAGTGTAATACATTAAGTGTGGAAATCCTAACAACAGACAGTGTAAAAGAGTACGACTAGCCTGTCATGAACTTATAGACCTTTAACATATAGTCCTGATAACTTTTTTCCCCCCCATTATTGCTGTTGTTGTTATTAGCTGTTGCTGTTAGCTCTGTTATTATTTGATTGCCTTGTCTTTTGTTATATATTTATAATTACGAACTGTGCCTATTTGGTTTATATATTTAACATTTATTGCTCGGGATGTTGTTTGGTTTTTATAGTTTTTTTTCTTCCTGTTGGTAATTCTATAATATTATTTTATTCTATGTTTATTCCATTTTACAGTTCTTTTTTCCCATTGTTGTTTACCTTTATAATTAGTTCTTATTTGCACTGTTTTATTATTTATCATTTTTATTTACATCATATGGTCAAACCGTTCCCTTAGAAACAGTAATGTGCATGCTTTTCAAGTTAAAATTTGTTTTCAGTTTGTTAATTTACCCCACTGTCACTAATTAGTTATTATTTATAGTTGTACTTGCACTGTATATTATTTATCTTTTTTTATGTTAATTCATTCATGATGTCACATGCCTAACTACAGTAGTGTATTTAAGTTAAATACTTTTCCCAATTTTATTATATACTTATCACTATTTTTTATTATAATTTGTACATTTCTTATTTATTGTTTATCTATTATGCCTGGATTTGATTTCAGGTTGTCCAGTTTGGAATGTTTTAAGTTTTGGCCCCTTTTCTGTACGTATACATTTAAATTAATATTTAATCATCTTATCATCAAGTTTTATAAATGTAAATTTGGTTTTTTTTGACCGTTGACCAAAGGAAATAAAATAATACATTTCAGATGAAGAGGTGTTTCTCATTTGCATCATCAGGGTGCAGACTTAATTGAAACTGCTGTGTAAATTGGATGAAAATTAAATTATGAATTTTTTTGTGACATGTATTGTAAATATTTTAGTTTTAAAATTTCTTTCTTCTAAAAGGCAGTCCAAAATTTTATTATATAATAAAAAAAAATTGAAACTTAATTAATGATACTAGTTTTGAAAGAGAGATAAATTGTTTTCGATTAGAACATTTTCATGGTTATCATCATCAAAATATTCCTGACGTGTCCAGGCCATGAGGCATAACTTTGACTAGCCTGCTATGTAACACCTATCTTCTTTGAATAAAAGACGGAACCCCGATATTTTTATATTCCCTTTTCCGAGATAATGGAATTAAAAGGAAGTTCCCGAAGCGAATCTGTACCAAATTAATGGCTATAAACGCTATTTTTTCAAAATGTAATAATAAATATAGAGCTTTGGTGGAGTCGCTGTCTATGTTCATGACTCGTTTTGTTTAAAAGTGTAAAATTTTATTTCAACTACTAATTATTTTCAAAACAGCCAGGATTGTTGTTTATCGTTCTCCGTTAAAATTGATTCATATGAATGGTTTTTTATGGACTATATACAGGTTGCAACATTATTCTATTCCTGCGTTTTTATCTGAGCTACAAACATTTTTAGAAAATGAACTAAAATTAAAAAGAAGTGCTTGTATAATTGGTGACATGAAACATTAATTTACTAATCAATAGTAGTGCAGTAGACGATTACGAAATGTGATGGCTAGTCATGGATTTGAGTCGATGATCAATGAGCCTACAAGAATTGCAGAGCGTTCTGAGACATGCATTGATCATGTTTATGTTAAACTTGCCTGCAAAGACAAGACAATGATCAGTGCTGCGGTAGAGCATGCTCACATAACCGACCACTCGCTGACAGCCGTGTGGGGGTGGGTTGAGGGGGGGCACCCCTCCTCACCCGGTCCTCGAACAGCTGATAGCACAAGTAAACAATACCGCATCAACTATAAATATCTTAACGATGTTCTCGACCAAACTGACTGGGCACAAGTGTATGGAACGGAAAACGCGTCTGATGCTTTTGATAAGTTTTATGATTTGTTGCAAGTTGCGATTAGTGCAAGTAAAGCTGAAATTGAACTAAGAAATAAATGTGTTAAGTTGAAACCTTGGATCAACGATGGAATCTGTAAGCGTATCATATTTAGAAATAAACTGTTTAAGAGATTTAAAAAGCACAGAAACCAACAAGGTGACAGGTTTAATATTTTTTTCATTCGCTTTCGAAATAAACTGAACAAAGACATAAAAGATCTAAAAAATGCTTATTATAAAAATCTGTTTGAAAAAAGCAAAGGTAACCCAAAACAAACTTGGAATATTTTAAAATGAAATAACTGGTCAAAAAAGTAAACAAATGGATTATTCATTGGAAATAGGACAAAATGAAATTACTAGAGATCCTAAAATAATAGCTGATAAATTCAACAACTATTTCCTAACGGTTGTTGATAGCTTAGCCGACAGTATTGAAGAACCGACAAATTGTGAATTTTTGCCTTATGCCGGGTCATTCCCTAAGAATTACGAAATGCGTTCTATGTTTCTGGAACCTGTACTCTTACAGGGACCTGCAAGACGCTGTCAACTATCATTAAAGAATGGCAAGTCTCCCGGATTAGACGGAATTAGTTCAACTTTAATTAAACACACATTTCCTAAAATTTGTTATGTTCTTTTATTTATAGTAAATTTTAAGTTTTCAAACAGAGTTTTTCCGGAAAAATTGAAGTCAGCAGTTGTTATTCCGATTCACAAGAAAGGCCCCTCAACAATTTTGTAGCAACTTCCGCCCTATCCTCTTTGGTTTCTACCATATCTAAGGTCTTAGAGAAAATTATGAAGCGAAAATTGATTAATTTCCTCACTTTGACGGAGTTTTTTAGTCGCAATCAGTATGGGTTTCAGAGAGGGCGTGAGCACCGAAACTACACTTTTAAATTTCATTTGGATTGATATCTGAGGGACTTGACCAAAACAAACATGTTAGTGGGCTGTTTTTGGACATAAAAAAAGCCTTTGACACTGTTGATCCACGGAATATTATTGGGAAAAATGTTTGACTGTGGGATAAGGGGAGTTGTTTTAAATTGGTTTCAAGATTATTTAAAATCTAGAAGACAGTGTGTAAAAATTAATGGAGTTTTCAGTGCAATGGGTGAAATTAAGTGTGGTGTAACCTCAAGGATCAGTTTTAGGCCCTACTCTTTTCTTAATTTACATCAATGATCTTTGTAATGCTAGTCTTCAGGGTAGTATAACTTGTTTTGCTGACGACACTGCTTTGTGTTATTCCAGCTCCAGCTGGGGTGATATAGAGCTTGCTATGAATGTTGATCTCAAAGCGCTAAAGTGGTGGTTTTGTAAAAACAGAATGGTTCTTAGCCCTGAGAAGACAAGTTTATATTAATTTTAGTTTAAGAGGTCAAGTGTCTTTTGACGCCGGTGCAATTATTTATAAATGTTTTAATTGTCTTTGCAATAATTCTATTTGCAATTTATCTTGTAAACCGGTTGCAGAAGCAAGTGAAGTTAAATATCTAGGCGTAGTGTTAGACAGAGAATTAAACTGGAATAACCACATATTAGTATTGAAATCTAAATTAAAAAATTATTTTACGAGTTTTTTTATTTTTCTGAGGAATTTTTGTGACAAAGAGATATTACGTCTTTTTTATTTTTCATTGGTAAACAGTCGGTTAGACTATGGTATTTTCGTGTTGGGGAGGCACTTACAAGACAAAGCTACAGCCTATTTTGAAACTTCAAAAACATTTTATTAGAATTATAGTAAACAAACCTAAAACTGAAACCTCATTCCCTCTATTTGTCAGCCTTAATATTTTACCTCTAAGATTTATGTTTGTGTACAAAACTTTAAAGTTGTTCTATGATAAGAGTGGAAACCTACCGGATGTTGACATTAATGAGTATAGGTTTAAACTTCGCAATGCAAATAACTTTAGAACACCTAAACCACAAAAAACATTTTTTAACTAAAACTTACTTTTTTTTTAGCCCCAAGAATATTTAACAAAATTCCTAATGAAATAAAATTTAAAAAGTCAAAATTCTGTTTTTTGAAGACATTAAAACAATGGTTGTTTTCTTTCTGCGACATTGAGGTTTTTAATTGAGGTTCAGGAATAAATGAATTAAATTTTCATTAATTTTCCAAGCATGGTCCACAAAATTTACCCTGAAATAGATTCCAGTAGCATGTATTATCTTACACATGATTACAAAATTTCAATAAAATAGCTTATAGGGACTTTTTTCTTTTTAAATTTAACTGTCTGAACTTTTTATTTTTTTTAGTTTTTAATAATATAATTACACGGTGTCCTCTAAACAGGCTTGCCTTGGAGGCCCTAAATTTTCTCAGGATTTAAAATAATTGTTTTATATGTACATATTAAAAATGTTATTAGTTTTTTCTTCCTCTAGTTGTGTATTTTGTTAGCTTTTATCTGATGTATACTTTAATTAACATTCATATTGTAGTTGCTGTAATGTACATAGTAGTTAAGACTTAACAATTTGGACAAAGGTTTTTTTTAGTTTGTGATAATTTGATATTTTTTTTCTTCATTAAGGTCAGACCTGGGAGAGTTTTTGTTTTGTTTTGTTTTTTTTTTCACGCTCTGTAACTACTGTATATATTTATGTATCCTGAGAAAATAAATTTATTCTTCTTCTTCTTCTTAACTACGATGTTTATAGATAAGATAATCCTCTGTTTCCGACTTCTTTGGATCTCTTCAGATGGACTTTGACTCCAGATTCCAAGAGTCAAGTCTGTGAAGGCGTCAAATTTTAGAGGCTGCACTTACCGGAAGATGTGTGGAGTTGAACTCAACATTCGCATTAAATCAAACTAAATTATGACTACAAATACTTTTTTTAATTTTCGGTTTTGTACATTTTCATCAACGACCATGACCAACAGAGGTCAATATGGCTTTCTTTATCATAAGATGTCAGCTTTAACGAATTTTACGCTATCTTCTTTGTTAAAATTATTTTCTTTCTTGATTATTTCTAAGATGTCTCTTACTATCCTCTGATAATAGCTTGGAGTTTTAATAAATACTGTACTTCTGTTTAGTCGAATTACATACTAAACAAAACCATATACATGTTTACAATAAACATATTTGTATGATTTTTCTTTCGTATCCAGACATTTCGTGTGCCTCGATAAAAAAATCGAAAAAGAAAGACCAAAAATGGCTCAACAAAGACAACAGTGGTGAAATTATAATAAGTTGTAGCCTGTAATAAAGAAGCTATATTGATCACCGCTTTGTATTATGGTCGTTGATTTGCTAAGCTATGGCCAACACATTAAAGCTCCGCCCCTTCATAAGCAATTTGTTTTATTGGCAGTTTCGGATTAGTACCTGCTAGACTGAAGATGTGTTATTGCGATATCAATGTTTATATACCGGTATACACGGAAAAATTAGATGATAAGTGTACATAATCTTTTTCGAAAACAACTTAACAGTGGCGGAAACCAATCAATAATTTCAATCTCTCTTTAGGTCTCTGCAACCAAGAAACTGAGGTTGCTGAACATAACCTTCCAAGACTTTGTAACAGTAAACGCTTAATAGAGAGAGGTTCTTGAAAACTTAAAGTCTGGAGGAACCCTTGTTGCTAGGATATATAAGATTATTCTCCAATTTGTGGAACTTGAACTCGAAAAGGTATTCTCCTTTATACCATGTAGGAGGTGTTACAAGCCCTGATGTTTCCAAATTTTCAAATTTACAGCTATTCAGAATTCTTTGTTTGAAGTTTGTTTTTTGACGATGCAAGGATTGCGAAGGAAACAGAATCTTGCCGACATTTGACATCTTTCAGTGAAACAAAAAATCAGTAACACTAAGTTTCGAGATCTGGTGACACACTATATGGTGGTTATGATTCCTGACTTATCCGTGTCACAACGCTGTGGTATGATTAGTTTATTTTAACCTAGTTTGTAATTATGTGTCAGGTTAATCATTCACTTGTAGAAGAGATCAGACTGCAGATCTCGAAGCGTTGGGTTACTGATTTTTTCACTGAACGATGGCAAGTGACCGGAAATTCCTGTTTCCTTGTGAGAATTACTGTACATTTCATCGTCACCCTCTTCCTCCTTCCTTCCGTAGTACTCGGATGATCAAGACATCTAAGACGGTGACGCCAAGCCAGCCCAGAGAGTAACGGGATTTCAGCGACGTATGTGTTGTGGCTCATCAGCACGAGAACTGCGGAGTGGTGTGGTTGATGAGTCACCCGTGGCGGTCCGGTGCCATTACCTTCCACAAGGGGATTGGCCGGGCCGGTGGCGTGATTGTGAATGACCTGACCTTCAGGTGGCAGGTAAACATCAGCCCGAGACCGCATCTGGAGGCTCCAGTCACGTACCGGATAATTCCAGGCACACTCGGTCACCTTCAGGGGTCCCACCTGAAGTTCGTCGATACTAACACGTTCCAAACTCAATCAGTACTAACACTCATCCCAAAAATGTTGGCTTTTATGTTCCCAAGTTTTACGTATCTAAATGTAACCAAATTCTAACGATTCCCTTCGTTCTCTCGTTGTTAACGAGCTACATTCAAATGGAATTCTACATCCAAATTGAGACTCTCAATGGGGTTACAACCTAAGCAATACTAAAACCCATCCCAAAAAATGTTGACTTTTATGTTTCCAAATTTTACGTATTTGAATAAAAAATACCAAATTCTAAGAATGCCTTCGTTCTCTCGTTGTTAACGAGCTACATTCAATGAAATTCTACATCCAAATTGAGACTCTCAATGGGTTTACAACCTAAGCAATACTAAAACCCATCCCAAAAATGTTGACTTTTATGTTTCCAAATTTTACGTATCTGAATAAAAAAATACCAAATTCTAACAATTCCTTCGTTCTCATCGTTGTTGTTACGAGCTACATTCAATGGAATTCTACATCCAAATTGAGAATCTCAATGGGTTTGCAACCCAATCATTACCAAAACTCATCCCAAAAATGTTGGCTTTTATGTTTCCAAATTTTACGTATCTAACTCTAAAATACCAAATTCTAACAATGCCTTCGTTCTCTCGTTGTTAACGAGCTACATTCAATGGAATTCTACATTCCAAATTGAGACTCTCAATGGGTTTACAACCTAAGCAATACTAAAACCCATCCCAAAAATGTTGACTTTTATGTTTCCAAATTTTACGTATTTGAATAAAAAATACCAAATTCTAAGAATGCCTTCGTTCTCTCGTTGTTAACGAGCCACATTCAATGAATTCTATCCAAATTGAGACTCTCAATGGGTTTGCAACCCAATCATTACCAAATCTCATCCCTAAAATGTTGGCTTTTATGTTTCCAAATTTTACGTATCTAACTCTAAAATACCAAATTCTAACAATGCCTTCGTTCTCTCGTTGTTAACGAGCAATATGGAACGGAATTCTACATTCAAATGCAGACTCAAATGTAGACTATCCTCTGGTATAAAATGTGACCAAAACTAATTGACTATCGTAATTTAATGGACAATTTTGGTCGAGTAGAACACGATCCTCCAAATCCAGTAGAACGTTAGGTGGGCGTGGATAAAATAGATGTAGACTTCCAAAGAGTGGACTTGATCAAATTAGGAATTGACCAACGTTGCTCTAAAAAAACTCTTCATTTACTACAACTTATTGCAGTTTATAACTTATAGTGGAATGCTTTACTAAAATAGACCAACATCTGACTTAACAGGATTGAAAATAGATTTGCACCCGCGGGACGTTTACCAAACAGAATCTGAGAGTTGCGCCAAATGCGAGGCACTCACATAGACGTTTAGTGCGGGCAGGAATTAGTGGGCCGGTAATGGGCAGATTAGTGGACCACAATGACCCGGCGGTTTTGCGTGGCCTTGGACAGATCACCGCTGAGAACCGGTGGCCGGTGACCGGTGGAGTCGGAGGATGTTGCCGTGAAGAGAGAACATTCCGGCCGTCTGAGTCACTGCTGGCGTCACGGGGGGAAAGTGTTCTCTGTTGCTGCCAGGAGACTACTCTCATACATCGAGAATTCAAATCCGATCCTGCCTCCCCCCCCTTCCTAGAGAAATCCGCCTTCGGCTTCAACTACACTTAACACGTGGTGGACGAGATAACACAAAGTTTACTCCCATAATGTTCTGAATTTGCAGATTCTAATACGTAATGACACCTTTGGATAGATTGAAATTCATAGTTGTATAATATTGTCTTAGACGGTTCCAGACTTTAATGGCTTGGTACTTGTGGTTGGTTCAGTTTGCCACTATAAAATTTAGTTATACAACTTGACATGAGTACAAAACAATATCCTTATACCCTAAGAAAAGAAATACAATGCCTTAGGCTATTCTAATTCTGTAAGAACCATAGAATTAAATGTTCGGTTCTTCTTATTTGACACCTAATGAATTGCGCAAAATACGGGCGGTTGGAAAAACACTTTCCCCCCCTCAAAGTTCAAGTAATATCCCTGTTTTGATCCATCTTGAAGAAATAGACGCTATAGAGTAATATGTGTATGTGATTTTCCGTAACGATACTACTTTTTGGACCTTTTATTACCATTATACATGATATTACCAACGAAATGTTTGCAGAAGATTCTCTTAGGGCCTACATTAATGTGCATGAGACGTTTACTCAGATTTACTCGTATTGAAAAGAACGGTTTCTGAAGTTAAGTTTAAAACTGTGATAAAAACCTAAAAAGGGAACTCTACCTCTGTCAAACCTCTCCTTCCAATCACTTAGTTAATGACTGAAGACAATCCAGATAGAATAATCGTTTTGAAGGAACAGTTTCTGAAGTTTAGTTTAAAGATGGCATAAAAATTAAGAAGGGAGCTCATCCTTTGACATATCCTCTGAATATAATCACTTATTCGTTAGAAGGAAACAGTTTTATAGCGGATGCAGAGTGCGGCGTGGACTGCCAGCGTCGATCTGCTAGCTGCTGAAAAGAATACCAGTGTCGCTTAATGAGGACTGGAACAGAAGAAAGTGGATCAGCACACAAGTTCAAGATTCAGCATCTGATCTTTGGACTTTCTCTGTCCTCGGAGGCAATTGCTGCTTCTACATCAAACATTAGATGATGAGGTCGGTGTACGAGAGAATTCAATCAATAGTTTCACATAAAATGCACAAAGCATTGGTCCTGTACCCAAGTCTTTGCAAATGCGACGTGTGGCACCAGCACCGTACATTGTTGGTCTGTTGGTGCACTGATCACATTATTTTATACCAGGCACTTGTGATGATAATGCCCTTTCTTTAGCAATTGGTTGTTACCCAACCTTGGACAGGAGGACTTAGTTGTTGAAAGGGCTCTCCAGTTTTATGCTGTCCCTATTAAATCTGTACAGCGTCACGTCGTGGATAGAAAAATTACTGACGGATCAAACTTTTAACTAGCTACAGATGTTGCTGAAGTACTGTTTGATGTTTTCAAAATACTGAGAAAACTCAATTAATACAAATTAATTAATAAGGGTCAAAACTGTCAAATCATATTACTCTTTAATAATTATATAACACATTTAATAACAGTTTAAACCCAATTCGTTTTTAAAGATTCGACCATAACACATTATAAAGTCATATTAGCCATAATATGACTTTATAAAGTCATATATAAAGTCATATAAAGTCACATAATAAATTTAACAATAGGTTTATCATCTACATAATCATATATCCGAGAGTTTAAGTTACTGTGTTCAGTGCATTATGTCATTTAAATGTCAGTGATGATTAATATGCTATTTTCACTTAAGATTGGTTTTAGTACTTGCAGATTTACAACCTCTAGAGGCCTGCCGTGCATCTTTTAAGGAACTGGAAATCATGACAGTGGTCAACCTCTACATTCAAGAGGTGATCACTTATAAAATCCACAACGCAACATCAACATCCACAGCTGTCATACCAGACTTGCTTCATCCTTCGCTACACCTTGGCTTGCAGACTGCATAATCATCTCCCAGAACAACTGAAAAGAATGAGAGGACAAGACCTGAAGGGAGAGCTCAGCAAATGGTTGACAGAACGACTCTACTACAGTTTACCTGGTTCTACAATGACATTTTACATTCTGTATAGTGTTTTAAACGCCTTTGTATTTCTCTATGAAATGATAAATAAAGAAATTGATTGATTGATGTTATCATCAACAATTTTGTCTGTGACTCAACTTACTATTAGTACTTTCTTATATTAGATTTCTCCCTTTCTCGTGTCAGCACAGAGTATTGACAACGTGTGCTCGAACATGTGCGCGCACTATTTATCTGTCATGGACGCGAAAGTAACTTTCCGTTTCGTATAATATAAAATACCAATTGATAGAGAAACGCGAAGTAGTCGAAGCACAGGTTTAGAGTCCAACAATATCCATTTCTAGACAAATTATCTTCACAACATGTGAAAGGTTGACAAATAAATGCGATGGCTTTTGTAACTCAGTAGTGAATCTCTGAAATGTATTTTTGTGATCAACATGTAAAAACTGTGCGTACCGGGGAAATTAAACGAAATGAAATCACTTTCAAGGCTGTAGGGGTTGTTTTGCGATCCAGTTATGTGGAGTTTTTTAGATTTCGGTGGAGTTTTGAGGCTAC
>NW_025784758.1:0-23941 GCF_021130785.1 Homalodisca vitripennis
TGGTTGACGAATTAGTGGCAAACTTTGACATATACAACAACTAACTCGTGTAATTATTTTTTGTAAGTCGCTGCTTTTTGTAGGTACCTGAAGTTCAGTAAGGAATAACAAATAACCTCCATCCTCTCCTGTGTTGAGTGCTTTAAGAAAAACCTCTTGTTCAAGAATCCTTTGTTGAATAAACTATTGTACTTGTTTTGCTATTTTTAGCTTACTTCATAATGGTAACACCGTTTATCCAATTACTTAATAATTTCCATACATAAGTTTTCTTCAAGGTTTGATATTACTAATAGGATACTAAGAATAATGGAAGATAAAATACACCAAGGTAAAGTGAGCAATACCCCCAGGGGTCTGGTTCGTGAGTAGAGTTGAAATATTTAGCCATCCCAAGCACTTAATCATGTTTATTGTAACGTGTGCAAACCAAGGATTATGTTTTTGTATCCAACTTTAAAATCTCAAAGATTCAAATGAAATCCATAAATGTGTACTTTTGGTACTTTTATTTACGGTGTTGAGTATTAATTATTATTTATAGACTTTACAAGGACTTCCTCTCAAATTCTCTTTTCACAGAGACCCAAGGCTTAATAGGCTTGGTATTATATTTTTAGTTTCTTTATAAAGATTGTGAAAAGGTAGATTTTTAAACTGAATACAAGCCTAAGAACTGTATCCCCGCCTGTAACGTAGAGATATGATCGTAGTGAAAAACTGCGTCTTTAAAACTGTAAATTTTCAATTGTTCGTTTTCAAGGTGGATGCTCCTCAATTAGAAACGTCCACGCCGACGCTAATTAATAAGTGTTTTCTAAACAGTAAATTTCTATTCATTCACCTCAAATAGAGGAAAAGTTTAATATTTGAAACAAGCTTTCCTAATTAGTTTTATTTCCATGAAACTGTTAAAATAGGCATTATTATGTGTTAATACTGGCTATTCAAGATCATTAATATACCGCGTTTCAAGCGTCAATAACTCTACCATAAGTTATATTTGTTTTCATCGGGAATTTATCTTTTAAAATTTTCCCAGGTCTATTCAACTTTTAAATTTATGTTGACCATACAGTTAGGTTGGCCAAATTTAACTCTAATTGATTTTTTTGTTTTTCTCTTAACATTTAAAGTTATATTACAAATGTTGAAAAACTTGAAATAAAAGCGCCCTTACTTTAAAATTTTTTCAGGTTGGGTATGATATTAGGAGTTCTGGATAAAATATATTTTTTACAAATGTAACCCCATGGGTACGGTTAAGCGTAAAATGTGCTAAAAACAATTACAGTGTTTATAGACATATATAATCAGATGTATATTAAAATGTTTACATATAAATACTCTAAAATTCAACACCTATCCTTTCAAAAGTATCACTTTGGAGTATATAACACACAATAAATCACAATAAATATCCCATATCTAAATACCATATTTTAATGCGGAAACCCAATGAAAATAGTTATATATTAACAAATAATTAAAATATAATATATATGAGTGATGATAATAGTATGATAAAACAATCCTTTGTAATTAAAAAAAACGATGATCTGACTCAACGGAACATGTGACTGATAATAAAAGCACGAATGGTACCGTAAAGTAGCAAGTAGGCTGACAGTTCGTGGTAAATAGCTTTCTCACGAAGCCATCAAGAAGCATGTAGGTAACAGCTGGCTACCCCGGGCGTTCTGACTCGATATCTGCACAGCCTGCTTTACTTCCTACATTAAAAGATAATTCTGCTCTATATTCCGACCGCAACAGCTTTGTTTTGAGCAAAGATAAAATCAAACGTATTTAAATTTGATTTAATTCAAGTTTATTAATAGCTAACTTTATAACTAAATTTATTATTATAAACTAGCTGTAACTTGTGGCTCTGGACGCACTTTTAAAAATTAAAAGTCCTTTACTACTTGGTTAAAAACACTTATTATGTATATAATATGTCGTAACGAGGATTTTTCAAACGTAAGTAGGCATACATATGGTAGTTATTATTTCAGTGTTCAAGGTAAGAGTATCAGTTTTAATCTGACACTTGTATGATGTTTTACACAATATGGGAGCTTTCTGGTGCCAATTAATTTCCACCGGCACAGCTGAGTCTGCGTTGTTACTCCGATCAAGAAAATACAAATACACAAATGTCTCCTATACCTTACTTCGGTTAAAAAGCGTTACTTATAACCCATGTCACTTCCGGTCTAAGGTATTTCCAGTACCATAATAGAGTTTTTATCTTGTTACCTGGAAAAATATATATAAAGACAAAGGACTGAGAGGCTACTACGGTTAAAAAGTTGCCTACGTTCGGCCGCCGTTTAATTTACTTTATTGTTTAGTTTTCCTTATTTTCCTTATCGAACAAACTATATATGTATGTACCTTTCGAAAATCTCCTTCGACCAAAATGCGTCTACTTCCAGTTGTTTGGAATCTTCTTTCGGTTTAAAATACTTCCAGTACCAAGGCTGAATTTGCCTTGCTGTCCTGATGAAAGAAAATATACATCTATACGAAGGAATGAGAAGCCTAGGAATGAATACTATCTACTTCCGGTATAAGGGGAAAAGTATTATTAAGTTCTTACAACATTCCAAAATAATCGTTTATAATAACCGATTTCTCAGCCAATTTGACAGAACAGTGGTTGGAAATATCAACAGTTGATTAGTTTAAATTAAATTTGGATTATGAAACTTAAATACTAAAATGTTTACTGAATTCCAACATATTCCAGGAATATTCAGCAAACTTTGGTTACTTGACAGTACCGTGTTACTTGACAGTTGGTTGACTTCCAATGACAGTTGTTCATTGGAATAAAATGAGAGTATTCGTTATTTGTTGAATAAAAAACAATTTATAATATTTGTATTCATTAATAAAGCAGTCTCAAAGCTCAACCCTCTCATTATGACCATATATCCCGTCTGTGACCAATTCGTCAATCTCATCACACGTATTTTAACACATGCACATGATTTCAATAAATCGTTTTTTTTATTATTCCCACTGAACTTTTTTAGAGATTTCCACTGTAAAATTGATAAATGGGAGGAGAAGTATAAAAATACTTGTAAATGTGAGTTTAATGAATCAAAGTTAGTTTTGGTTACACACGAGCGAGTATGGTAAGCTGCACAACAGCGACACAGTGCATCCCTTTGTAAAGTTGTAAACTAGTAATACTAATCAAAGTTCGATAATAACTTGTCACAACCCTATAGTTGACATGTCTATGTTATCTAAAATGGATAAACTATTTCACGCAGATCTACAATCGTAATTACGATTGCAACCAAACTTTATCGTTAAAACTTTATTTGCTACATTTGGTCTCCGTGTAGGTATATTAAGCCTTGACTAAACTGTCGGCCACATTTAGACACTTTATTTTTATAACAACGTTTTCATTTCATTCCATGGAACACCTTCAAAGTAATAAGACATATTGATATATTTTAGAAATAAACACGTACATAAAGTTAACCACCATAATATATCCACATACGACCATCTCGTGGTATCAACTATTAACTGTGAAAGTAAAGCTAAAACTTTCTTTAAATATGTTAATATGCACATTGAAGACTCATTCAATTTAATAACTGAAATAAAAAAGCAAACTATGTTTTATTTCAGTTTGTCTGTTTTAATTTGGTAGAGATTAAACACTTTTATTGTAAAATAGGCAAAACCTCTAAGGATATTCTCAAATGCTATACTTTTTATTAATTTTACATTTTGTCACGACAATGGCCAAGACTTCAAACTCAACATCCCTAAACAACATATAAAAAACATGAGAAAAACAAAATTTAATTAGAATTAAAAGCATCCAGCAATCGGTTGGAACTTAGTGCAATAAGCACGACTGTCACTACTGAGATACAGCCTACGCATTCTTGTGGACTCTATAGTAAATTTGTAAATTGGCAGTTGAAATTACTTCATTCATCAGGGACTAAGACGTTTGTGCATAGATAATTTTCAGTACAAAAAAATAAAAAGCGAAATTTTTAGTCCTCATCTTGATTAGTTTTTCAACCTTCAAATACGAGTATCATACACTTATTTAAATTTTAGTTTATTCAATCAATAGTTTTTTATAATAATTATTACCACTATATTTTGTCAATATCAAAGTGTTTTAATACTTTCAATGTCTCAGACTATGGATAGTGGAAGATCGAGAAAATTAAGCAACAAATTTAGTATTCAACATTCTTGAAGTTGTAATCCTCAATTATTCGAAGACGGAATTCGTTAAAGGGACATGAACAAACTAGGCTACAAACAATAACCACTGCAGCTTACTACAGTCTTCATTTCAATTTGCATATCTTGAGTGCTATGTTATTTATTTAATCCAAGCTCTATTTCCCTTCTCAAAGAACTTTATTGCAAACCTTTAATTTATTGATTATGCTTTTTGTACCTATAGTAATAAATAATTAGTTTATTGGTAGCGAATAAAATTGTATATAAATGTACATTTTTATTGCAAATAATAATGTACAATAATATGTAATGTAATTAATGTATACATTATATTAATATATTATAATGTAATAATAATGTACAATAATAGTATTGTACTTAATAATAATGTATAGCAATTATTAACTGTATAGCAATAAGAAGATAAATTGTAAAAATATTTTTGCGAATAATTTCTTATTTGGAGTTAAATATGTCAAAAATTAAAAAAAAAACTTAAGCCAATAATTATTCTTGCACAACTGTGCTTATACTCATTTTGCGTATACAATAGCTTATGAGGGGTATAACAATTCTCTAAGGTTCTGTAAAAAGAGAACGGCATATTTCGGTTTTAAGAAGATTATTGAATTTTATTTTGTTTACCAATATATTTATTCTGTGATTTTCTAGTTGCCATTATGGTCACATATAAAACCAAAATAGCAATGTACTGGAATATTCCTATTGAGTGACATAAACCATCATCGTACTCGTTTGTTGTTTATATATAAATGAAGATTGGTGCAATATTTATAGGCAGCTTATTCTCGTGGATCTTGAGGACATACAGAGAGAGATATGAATTATTTTTCCATCTCGAGTTATACTCTTTGCTAACGCTCAGCTAATTAATATTATTAGTTTCTAATGCTAATGAAAATAAATTATAAGTTTAAAACATATAATTTGACAAAATTCAAACCTAAAGGTTTTTATCCGTGAAGTTGTCCAGTTTACCATCTAAAAATATACAAGTGCACCCTTTAATATATATGTGTTACGGTTGTGAGTTAAATTCTTTACTTCTTATAAACATCTAAAGAAAAAAAAGACATTTCACTTCACAAATAACAGGTACATTAAGTATGTTATAGGGTCTTATATTAGGTCGTCTTAAGTGTTTGAAGAGATTAAAAGATTACTTTGACATAATTATTTATTTACGGTATTACAAACCGTTTTTAAAACAGTAATTTTATAGCAGGATCAGATAAAGAAACTTTCAGTGTGAAGTCACGGTTTCACAGCAAGTTTATATACAGGGTGATTCAAAACTAAACGGCAATCTCTCGGGAGCTTATTCTATAGCTAAAAACAAGTAAAACAAGTTCATATAACCATATTCCCGGAAACGCTTCGTTAGCGAGTTACGCCTAGCGAAAGATTTCGCCCGGATTTCAGAACCCTTGGTGAAGTCAGGCCGTATAAAAATGGTAAAGGTAGTTACAAAGATACAAATACGTTTGTTTTTTATGTTTTTATATCTGAAAAATTTATTAAAATTCGTCCCAGAGCTGTAAATGCAATACTTTCAGAGATATCTTACGTAAAAAACCACAAGAATTGGTGCAAAGAAATAACACATTTTTGTGTCTAACGTAAGATTACTTCCATAAATGTTAAATTAAAGGTCATTTTTTTCTTAAACAGATTTGTAGAACATTTAATTCTGAAAAGATTCATGTGAATTACTTAGGAAAAAAATTAATAATAGGTATTCGAAATTTAGCTTTATTTAAAAATAAAACAGACGCACAAAAATGCATATTCTTATCTGCATAAAATATTAACTAATGTTTAGGTTGTGAGTAACAGCTGATCATTTATTCAACACTTTTTTATCGTCATATTTTTCTTTGCAAAGGTTGGCAATATCAGCTGATCAACAATTAAAGTTCATGAAGTAATATTTGAATAACCTTTATGGAGGTTTTTGTATTGTGGCGTGTGAAGATTGTATTTTGTGAGATCCTGTGATTATTTGGAAATATTTTATACGACAACCCACATGAAACTGCGACGAGACATTTTCAACATAAATTTTCAGTCAATGTATGGCTTGGTGTTCTGGGTGATAATTTGATTGGTCCATTTTTCCTCCCTAATCGACTTAATGGAGTAGCGTACTTAAATTTTTTAAGAGCAAACCTGCCTACCCTCTTGGAAGATATTCCTGTTCAAAACAGAATAAATGCATGGTTTTATGCACGACGGAGCACCTCCACATTTTTCTAATGATGTGAAAAACTATTTAAATGATACATACGGTAGACAATGGATTGGTCGAAATGGACCAGTAAAATGGCCACCACTTTCTCCTGACCTCACGCCAGCAGACTTTTTCTTATGGGGTTTGGATGAAGTCAATTGTTTATTCAAAACGGATTAACACCATAGAGGAGTTACGTAAATCGCATTACAGAGGGCGGCAGAAACTATCAAGAATGCTCCAAACGTTATGAAACACCGCGCTAGAAAAGAGTGGATTCGTCCGTGCGAAAACGTGCATTGCTAACAACGGAGGACACTTTGAGCAACTATTATTAGGTGATTATTACAGTTTTATAAAGGTAAATACATTTTATGTTTAATGTTCAGTCTAGAATAAATGATCAGCTGTTACTCACAACCTAAACATTAGTTAATATTTTATGCAGATAAGAATATGCGTTTTTGTGCGTCTGTTTTATTTTTAAATAAAGCTAAATTTCAATACCTATTATTAATTTTTTTCCTAAGTAATTCACATGAATATTTTCAGAATTAAATGTTCTACAAATCTGTTTAAGAAAAAAATGACCTTTATTTAACATTTATGGAAGTAATCTTACGTTAAACACAAAAATGTGTTTATTTCTTTGCACCAATTCTTGTGTTTTACGTAAGATATCTCTGAAAGTATTGCATTTACAGCTCTGGGACGAATTTTAATAAATTTTTCAAATATAAAAACATAAAAAACAAACGTATTTGTATCTTTGTAACTACCTTTACCATTTTTATACGGCCTGACTTCACCAAGGGTTCTGAAATCCGGGCGAAATCTTTCGCTAGGCGTAACTCGCTAACGAAGCGTTTCCGGGCATATGGTTATATGAAACTTTTTTACTTGTTTTTAGCTATAGAATAAGCTCTCGAGAGATTGCCGTTTAGTTTTGAATCACCCTGTATTTATTAGTTAACAAGTACAAACAATACAAAGAATCTTTTCATTAGTACGTGTTCTTGAATACCGCAAAACCTTTCATATTACTGATATATGAAAAACTGGACATTTTCTTTCCTTCCTTGAATGCAGAAGAGTTTGATTCATTTATATATAAATACAAATGCTAAATATTTTATTACTTATATTTAACATTAACATCAATAGTGTCCCTCTTGTCAAATTCACGTAATGTTATTTGAAAACTGTATAAGATTTACTGAATTCGCTTGCAAAATTTCAAATCTGTAATTCGTTATACACTCTAGATCTCCTGAGACATATACACAGACGTGCAATTGTACAGAAAAGAAATGTATTCATTCACCCGGTAGAAAAATTGCAATTATTAGAGTGATAGGCTTTAATTACGCTTAGGCAAATTCCATGGTTAGGAAAGCTCAATATTCAATGCGACATTGTCAGGTTGTTATGTGTTTCTTATCAGTAATAGAATATTTTATCCACCTATTTCTTTTTTTTAAAGTGTAATCGTAAGTTCTCTCATATTATCTCTGCAATACAATAAAAATTATATACATATATATATATATATATATATATATATATATATATAATATATGAGTTTGGTTAATATTAACTAACATATTTAATTCATATACATGCTTTTCCCTCTCAATTTAGTAAATTTTCAAATTGGTTATTCTGAATTTATTGGCCAAGGAAATATTTTCAAAGAATTCATTAAAAAATCTGTGAATATAGTTCCATATTTGTTATTGGGGAATGATTAGTTAAATGGTTAGTCTTTGCCACCTTTCAAATAGTTATATATATGTCTTCGTCGGTACTAACAGTTTTGGGCCCATAATATACATAAAAACTGTCCGGCTGTTGATCGTAAACAATAACTGTGGATAAGCGAGTAGGAATTAAATGTGATCAGTTTTTCATATAATATGTCATACACGTATGATTTTTATGTGTTCATTGACAATCTATCCTTATATCATGAAACGTAATTATCTTGTATTATGTATGCCGTTAAACAAACGACTTGGGATAGGTATGTAGTGGCATTCCCCAGAGAACCTCGCGCCAGCACCACACGACAGCAAGTAACTGCTCATGTGTACGCTCGTCTCTACCACTGTCAGTGTTCATCGACAATCTGTTCTTAGATCATGATACTTAAATTAGCTTGTTATATGTATGCTGTTAAAGCAAACTACTTGGGATAGGTAGTGGCATTCCCCAGAGAACCTCGCGCCAGCACCACACACCACAGTATGTAACTGCTCGTGTGTACGCTCGTCTCTACCCCTGTCAGTGTTCCTCGACAATCTGTTCTTAGATCATGATACGTAATTAGCTTGTTATATGTATGCTGTTTAAAGCAAACGACTTGGGATAGGTAGTGGCATTCCCCAGAGAACCCCGCGCCAGCACCACACCACAGTATGTAACTGCTCGTGTGTACGCTCGTCTCTACCCCTGTCAGTGTTCATCGACAATCTGTTCTTAGATCATGATACGTAATTAGCTTGTTATATGTATGCTGTTAAAGCAAACGACTTGGGATAGGTAGTGGCATTCCCCAGAGAAAACCCGCGCCAGCACCACACACCACAGTATGTAACTGCTCGTGTGTACGCTCGTCTCTACCCCTGTCAGTGTTCATCGACAATCTGTTCTTAGATCATGATACTTAAATTAGCTTGCTATATGTATGCTGTTAAAGCAAACGACTTGGGATAGGTAGTGGCATTCCCCAGAGAAACCCGCGCCAGCACCACACCACAGTATGTAACTGCTCATGTGTACGCTCGTCTCTACCCCTGTCAGTGTTCATCGACAATCTGTTCTTAGATCATGATACTTAAATTAGCTTGTTATATGTATGCTGTTAAAGCAAACGACTTGGGATAGGTAGTGGCATTCCCAGAGAACCCCGCGCCAGCACCACACCACAGTATGTAACTGCTCGTGTGTGCGCTCGTCTCTACCCCTGTCAGTGTTCATCGACAATCTGTTCTTAGATCATGATACTTAATTAGCTTGTTATATGTATGCTGTTAAAGCAAACGACTTGGGATAGGTAGTGGCATTCCCCAGAGAAACCCCGCGCCAGTACCACACACCACAGTATGTTAACTGCTCGTGTGTACGCTCGTCTCTACCCCTGTCAGTGTTCATCGACAATCTGTTCTTAGATCATGATACTTAAATTAGCTTGCTATATGTATGCTGTTAAAGCAAACGACTTGGGATAGGTAGTGGCATTCCCCAGAGAAACCCGCGCCAGCACCACACCACAGCAAGTAACTGCTCGTGTGTACGCTCGTCTCTCTACCCCTGTCAGTCTCGTGGGGGGAATCGTTACTTATTCCCCTTCTGAATATTCGTCTCTGGGTTCTAGTAACATATAACTTATTCATTGTCTATGGTTCTTTAACTATCGTATTATTAAAATATTTCCTATTTTCATCAAGTAATAAGTAATCTACTTTAATTATTGTGTTTATTATGGGAAATTCAGTAAATAATTATAAAGCCTACATAATGATAAACAATAACACCTTTCGTCCTTACGTTTCTGTGTTTTGTGCTATACGTTCGGAAAACACTTAGAGTAACATAATTGTGCAGTATTGTTTTGTAACTTTTAGGTGATTGTGTGGTATAACTTTGTAGTTCCTGACCAGCTTTCTCTACATTTTAAATGTTCCTGAGACTTCCTTTTCAAGCGTACCTTAATTCTCGTGAACTGAAAATTCATTCATGTCTTCCAAAGTTAAATAGTATTAATATATGTAACATTTCACACAAATGACAATAAATAATTTCTCTGTAAATACAAACATCTTCCCTAACAATACATACTTTAACTTACAATAATCATGATAATAAATATGAGTCAAGAAGTATAAAAATTAGTAATAAAAACTCCATGGGTACAATAAATACTCGTAATAATTAGCGAATTGAAAACATTATCATATTTATTATTATAAAGTCACAAAAGATTTTTATGTTTGCAAGGGGCAATTAGAAAAATATATTTATATAAAATAATGACAAAAGTAAACAAATTAAACTAATAATATATCAAATTATCTAAATAAATTATAAATATATGAAATGTTTATATTGTTCCTATTAATATCAAGTATTATAAAATGAAAATAAATTTTATTGGGATACTATTGTATAATGTATGGCTCAGTATTTGTTAAGTACGCAAACATATTTTAGTGTTGTGTAAGTTATACACTCTATATTTACTAGCAAAGTGTATTTAGGGTGTTGTTGATTGTAAATAGAATATTGGATTATGTTAATGATTTGGTCATCAGATCAAGCAATCAAATTAGCTTGTATGTAAACAAGAGTAATTGACGCACTTTTTGGAATCACAGTTTATAAATATAGTCTAGGAGCCGGGAGTCAATTTGCATTGCATTACTAGCATACAACATAGTTTTTCTTGAAATCGATAGAGAAATTTCCCCCAAGAGAAAAATCTATGTGTCGGAGCACATCCCCTTCTGGTAGCTAGTTTGTCTAGTTTAATGTCTAGTTTCGGAGCAGGTCGAAATGATTAGGTATCGACAGGGTTAAACATAAAACAAG
The DNA here is from genome assembly GCF_021130785.1 of Homalodisca vitripennis. Classification (NCBI taxonomy): domain Eukaryota; kingdom Metazoa; phylum Arthropoda; class Insecta; order Hemiptera; family Cicadellidae; genus Homalodisca; species Homalodisca vitripennis. Next base: position 11,081 of record NW_025784758.1, read on the forward strand.
ATAATTTTTTCTAAGATCATATTTTTTTAATTCACCTTAAAATAACTCTCATACACGTATATAAACTCCAAATAAACTGCGGTTAACCATATACAGACCCTTAAAGAGGCAAATTTCAGTTCTTTTATCCTGTTTTTTTGACAGTAATATAAGTATTATTTATATATTTAAATGTTTCGTTTTAAGAGTATCAAGAAAGGGAAAATATAATCTGAGTAAAAATAATTGCCTCATATATTTATCGCCCTCGATATCCTCCCATTTAGACCTCAACTAAAACTAGAGTGGTTGACTATACATTTTGTCTTAGAAAAATTCCTTTATCGATTTATACAAGGTAAAAGTATTAACTAGGTGCCACGTAAAAGACTTCACTGGGTTTCTTACAGAAATTAACAAATATATAGTCCTGCGGGGGATAAAGATATGAAGACAATTATACAGAAAAGACATTTTTTACAAACATCAGGCAGACAAAAGAAAAAATTGTGACAACCTACCGAGCTATAGGGCTCTCAGTGGCACCCAGCTAAATTAGCGGTTGGGTATACACAACATAGAGTCATTCTTATTTTATTGATAATGAATTTTAATTTAAAAAATATAAATCTACATTTTAAATATTTTCGTAACATGATAAATTGACATTTTTGTTCATTAAGAGGGTTTCTGTAGCAAATAAAAAACGTTTTTTATACGAGTTTGCTTATTATAAACCATACATCTTTTTCTTTTTGTATATGAATAAAAAGGTTATATGATGAAACCTCACGTGCTTGTACTCAATTCTTTTACATTATATACTTTATTCTGCTATACTTTTTTTAACACTTTGGGTTATCCGTAAGATCAATGTATACAAGATTAGCTCAGCCAATTCGTATGAAGACATGTACTATAATCCAACTCAGTGTTACTTATATATAAATGAAACTTTATGCTAACTTTCTAGTTTGAATGCTCGTGACTTGCGTGAAATTTTCTCCTGCCTGACCTCCAAGCAATGCTCGAGTGTTATTGCCTCTTTTTTTCTCAGTTCTTCTTTCATGAAGTAATTATATCCTCGCCAGATGAAGAGAATAGATTTCAATCCTCGAAACTTTGTGTTATATATTTTATAAAATATAATTAATAACAAATTTCTAAAACACTATTATCCATTAAAAAGATTACCTTATTCACAGAAATTATCCAATAGCATTAGAGCGAATCAGAATAAATTGAAATAAGAACCCTTAAGTAAGTATTTAGGATTTAACTACAAAGAGCTCTAAAACTCGTCAACTTTCTCAACTAGTACTATTATAAATGCAGGGCTATCTCTGGTGCAACCAATGTTTTAATAAAATTTTAAACAAAACCTAAATTTTGATTGTAATTTAAAACTTTTGTTGTTAACTTATAAACAAAACCTGCAGTATGGAACCACCGTTTATAATTACAAACGACTACTCCTTTAAAACTTAGAGCTCCATAACTTGTATTGGGATGTTTCAAGATTCAATGACAATAATTACTTATGGCGTTGTTTAAAAGGGTTTAGAGAGAAATTAAGAAAACTTTTGAATACCTTTATGATCCCATTATGACTGCAACTTATACATATAAGTAATATTACAAATTTTTAAGTGTAAATTATAAAGAAATAGGTAGTTTGAAATTGCATTAAACATTTTTTAGAAATAAAGATTATCAGAAAGTTAGATATGGAGATTTTTCTGTTCTTGAACATCTGTTGCCTTTATTGTTTTTATGTAATGTTGCGTTGGTATTTAGAATTAAAAACTAAATAATGCCTGATATCTAATTTTTTTGCACTTCCATAATAGATAAAACAATTTTTTACAATTTCACAAGTAATAAATTGGAGTACTATTAGAATTATTGATGACTAAGCTATCAGTACATAGGATACAAATCAGAGCACAGTACAAGGTAATTTATTTGAACAGTATATTTAATTGTACAACTCTACCATCCTATTACATTGAGATACGTATGTATTTTTATAACATTAGATAATTATGAAGGTGAATTGGAATTCTAAATGCAATATAACAAAAACACTCTGAGTAATTTATAGCAAACGTCTGTTGGGGCATGTTAGAACGTTTGTCAATTGGAACCACAGAATCCTTAATGTGAGTGAAGTGCGACCAGTATTCACTAGTTGGTTTAATGACCAACAGTCATCTATTAGCTCAAGACTATATATACTACGATTCAATCACGAAGAGCAAGCGAACATGTTGGAATGTTTTGTCAATTGGAACCACAGAATCCTTAATGTGAGTGAAGTGCGACCAGTATTCACTAGTTGGTTTAATGACCAACAGTCATCTATTAGCTCAAGACTATATATACTACGATTCAATCACGAAGAGCAAGCGAACATGTTGGAATGTTTGTCAATTGGAACCACAGAATCCTTAATGTGAGTGAAGTGCGACCCAGTATTCACTAGTTGGTTTAATGACCAACAGTCATCTATTAGCTCAAGATTATATGTACTACGATTCAATCACGAAAAGCAAGCGAACATGTTGGAATGTTTGTCAATTGGAACCACAGAATCCTTAATGTGAGTGAAGTACGACCAATATTCATTAGTTGGTTTAATGACCAACAGTCATCTATTAGCTCAAGACTATATATACTACTACGATTCAATCACGAAAAGCAAGCGAATATGTTGGAATGTTTGTCTATTGGAACCACAGAATCCTTAATGTGAGTGAAGTGCGACCAGTATTCATTAGTTGGTTTAATGACCAACAGCATCTATTAGCTCAAGACTATATGTACTACGATTCAATCACGAAGAGCAAGCGAACATGTTAGAACGTTTGTCAATTGGAACCACAGAATCCTTAATGTGAGTGAAGTGCGACCAGTATTCACTAGTTGGTTTAATGACCAACAGTCATCTATTAGCTCAAGACTATATATACTACGATTCAATCACGAAAGAGCAAGCGAACATGTTGGAATGTTTGTCTATTGGAACCACAGAATCCTTAATGTGAGTGAAGTGCGACCAGTATTCACTAGTTGGTTTAATAACCAACAGCATCTATTAGCTCAAGACTATATGTACTACGATTCAATCACGAAGAGCAAGCGAACATGTTAGAACGTTTGTCTATTGGAACCACAGAATCCTTAATGTGAGTGAAGTGCGACCAGTATTCACTAGTTGGTTTAATGACCAACAGTCATCTATTAGCTCAAGACTATATATACTACGATTCAATCACGAAGAGCAAGCGAACATGTTGGAATGTTTGTCAGTTGCAACCGCACAGAACTTTGATGTGAGTGAGGTGCGACCAATACTCGGTTTCTGTTGGTTAAAGACCAACAGTTCGACAGTTTGCTTATGATTGATGTTCGTTGCTACTGTATGATTTATGTAATTAGGAAAGCTTAGAGATTTTGCTGTTATTTTAATTATTGTATGATTGCTACGAGGTTTATAGATAAAATACAGAAATTAGAACTAAAACATATGACTCTGTGATTGGCACATGATCCCGACAAAAGTTTTAACAAAGTGAGTTTCGAGTTTAATCTTCATAGTATAGAGACATATTATAGACTATTGTAAAGGATCATAAAAATTTGAAGAGACTGTGGACCTGTTCATTAATTGGTACAATTGTTTTGAAAATATATATAATATTTATTTATGAAATTCAGGCTTTCCGATATGTAACTCTTATATTGAAGATTATAATTCTATGCAACAGTAAAAAAAATAAAAGACATTTTGTATGTTCATAAATTTTTAAATATTCAGGTAAATTATGATATTATATTTAAATTAGTATTCAATTAAATGGTTTGGTTTGAATAAAACTAGCTCAAGCATTTTACATTTTAATATAATCATATGAGGGTAAACCCAGAGGAAAGCGATAAGTTTTGCGAGCCATCGGCAGTGCGATGAAAGGGATACATATTGCTTATGACTACTTGGAGGTAACCTTCATCTGAAAGCTGCTGAGATGAATCTTCTTCCAGAGGTGAATCAAAAACCTATGATTGGTCTAGACATAAGTTGGAGAGAAGATGCAATTTTATTTCAAGGCCAACATGGAATTTGGGGTTGATAGGAATAATGATATTGTAGGTTTTCCTTTTCCTGTCCATTTCGGATAATTGATTCTCATTTCTGACTTGGTGTTCATTTTTGTATTGTATATAAGTTTAACCTTCCATTTTGTCCGTTATCATGTATAGTTTGTAAAAATGTCAACAGGCTCAAAATAAAGGAATAAAATGAGTTAAAACAAATATGGTTCATAAAATGTACCTTCAAAAAAAAAACTGAAATGTAAAATATTTGTTTAGGAAAGAAAGGATTCCATCGACGTGCTACAACGTACATATAACACATATCGTCATAAATTTAAATGTTAGCTTACATAGTTTGAATTCACAGGAATTTACTTACCTATACATAAGAACAAAAAGTATACAGTTTTTTATGTATTTTAACGTAATTAATGTAAAACAACCAGAGTATCCTACGCAGGAAAGTATAGCATTGGATATTGAATACAAAGGCCAAATAATTTAATGGATGCCCTACATCATTATTAATTAATTAGAACTCATTAGCACTATAAACATTCATTTATATGTGGAGATTATTAGATAGTGTAGCAAATTTGGGTGATATGGGGATTATCTACGAATACCGGTAACTGGATAGTGGTTTCAGCGGCGTTTTACTTTATTGATGGATCAACAATTAATAATTATCACCCCCAGCCTGATCTTACCAAATTACATTCCAGATTGCTGAAAACTTAGAATTTTTGTATCATTTTAGGTCGAATATTAAAATTTTAAACTCAAACGTCTTTTAAATATTATTATTTTTACCACTTTTTACTGTACAACATAACTACTGAGCCTGGTGTTCTTGAAATCTATGGAAGGGTTTCTCCTAAAAAAGAAATATATTGTTATTTTTGGTGGAGGTCGATATGAGAAATGATAAAAAAGCTTTCAAAATATGAAAATATAATTATTTTATGAGATTCAGCATGTTCAGGGACCGCCTATTGTCGAGATCCCATGTTAAATCCACTATATCAGTGGTAGCGGACATTATATCATAGTGTGTCACATTGAGAAATGTAGCTTTCTTCCAGTTTCTCCAGTCAAAGTGCCTAGGAGATCGGGCTCTACAGTCTTTAAACTGACAACAACTATAACACTACGTGACTTCCATAAATTCCAATAGTCATATTCTGTAGTAAACCAGCTCTATTGATCAAGCGTGTAACCCCAAAATAGCAGCAATTGTAGTTAGTGATATGCTTGCTCCTAGATTTGGTGTCCTGCATGTGAGTTACGCGTTTGGTTTTTCTTCTATACCCGGAGTAAAGTTCAATTGGAAAGTATAAAACCAACTAGAAATTAGATTTTCTAGGGCTATGTTGTTCTTACCATAGTTTTATCAATTTTCTCAGGACAGTTAGAGGAATAAGGCCTGAATATGCTGTTGATGTTATTGTAACTTTCAAAATGTTTGCTTATCGATTAAATTCACTTTTGAATAAATTGGTCTCTCAACAAGAAAAAGATCAAGACCAAGTCAACATGCGTATGACATTTTCGATATCTAAGTAAAGCCTTATCCAGACTTGGTTGGCTATTTCTCAGTACTGACAAAGAATGTTATAAATCTGATACTGCGTGTGAAGAGGGGACGTGCGGTATACTAACACTCAGGAAACTGTTTGAGGTTATTGTTAATTCGGTAAGAGATTTGTTAATTAGGAGGAAAGTCAAGTATTGAGACAAACAGCCAGTCAATGAGTCTGAATATGTTTCAAAAGTAACAATATTCAGGTCAATAACATCGTCTTCTCTCCGTGCACGATTATGTGCTGTGGGATCTGGCTGCTTCCGAGTGCAGAGTTTCTTGATAGTTTGGACCTTAAGTCTTGCATAGTTAGAAATGAATGCATATAAAGTTTCCATCATACGGTAGAAAGTGCGATTTTATAAACCTTGGACATTTTGTTGTACAATAAAGTGGTTGGAATAACATGGAAGCCTAAGACGTTGAGGAATTAGGTTTTACTCATGTTTTATTATTTAGACCATTTAAGGCAGATTTACTCACAGCTTTAATTGTTATCATTACAATTATATTTGCAACATTCAAGAAAAAACAAGCTAACCGATTTACGTTATGGTGAGACAATTTTTATAATTGCTTTTTAAAGTTTAACGATATTAACGTATTTGTTTATTTTCATATTCAATTGATTCATCTTATATTATATTTTTGTTCTTCTATACACACTAACATACATCTACATTCCAATGCCGAGTATATGATTGTCCAAATTGACAATATCAACTTTGAATATTTATCATACGTTAGGTGGAATTACCAAACGGAAAGGTTGCATACACCTACACATGGTTCAAATAATAAATGTAGTACATACAACTTTGAGTACTACGCTCATTATCGCAACGTTATTACTACGTTACACTAACAATGCAACATAGTGTAAATAGATACGGAGCAGCCAGTTTATTGAGGCGGCATTACGGAACGTAACGGTTGCATACACTTACACATGGCTCAAATAATAAATGTAGCACCCACAACTAAGTACTACGCTCATTATGTCACCGTTATTACTACGTTACACTAACCATTGCAAGTTAGCGTAAATACTCGAAGATACAGAGCAACCAGTTTAATGAGGCGGCATTACTGAAACGTAACGGTTGCATGCACTTACAAATGATTTCGTAGTACTTAGTTGTGGGTGCTACATTTATTATTTGAGGCCATGTGTAAGTGCATGCAACCGTTACGTTCAGTAATGCCGCCTCATTAAACTGGTTGCTCTGTATCTATTTACGCTAAGCTGCATTGCTAGTGTAACGTAGTAATTTTTTTTTTTTTTTTTTTTTTTTTTTTTTAGGGAGAGGAAGGAAAATGCATTTACGCACCACAGGTGGCCAGCCTGTAGTGTGGGACTCTCACAAGGTGGTAAACTACCCACTAAAAACCTCCTCTATACTTCAGGATCCTAACCCGGAAACTGTTTGTCACATTACTTCAGGTTTAGGTCTGAATTTTACCTAAGCACTCAGGGCTCGCGCCTATCCAGCCATCAGAAAAGTCAAAAGGTCTAAACCGCATTTAGGTCTAGATCTATCTTTTTAGCGCGGAGAATACCCTGGACAAAATGAGACACACAGTTCCAGTTGTCCTGACCCTCCAGCATCACTTGACAGACAGAGTCCCACCGAAAAAACACCCAGAGTGCGTGTTTGCCTCAAGGCGGGGCCTTTCCCAATGTGGGCAGCGGAAGAATGTATGCTCCGCATCATCGGGAACACCCGGGCAATAAATGCAGTCCGGTGAACCGGTCTTTTCGCATCAAGAAAAGGTAGGACTGAAAATATCCATGACCGGTGAGAAACTGGGTGAGGTAATAGTCCACCTCACCATGTCGCCGTTTCACCCAGAGCTGGACCATCGGTATCAGCCGTGCTGTCCAACGTCCTCGGGTCTCTTGATCCCACAACTCCTGCCATTGCCGGTAGGTGCGGGTGCGCTCTTCTGATGTGGCACGTTTCCTTGCCGATCTCGCCTTTTCGCTTGGTATATTGCTTTCCTCTCCTCAGCCAGAAGTTTGACCGGGATGACTCCAGCAATCACCAGGACGGCAGGCTCAGAAACTGTACGATATGCTGATGCGACTCTGAGAGCTGCTTGTCGCTGCACCCGAGCAAGCCGCATCCGATAACACCTCCTTGTTTAATGCATCTGCCCACACCTCAGCTCCGTACAGGAGGACGGACTGGACTGCAGACATGAGGAGCCGTCTTCGGCTAGACCTGGGACCACCGACGTTGGCCATTAGCCTACTAAGGGATTTGCACTACCTTAGGCCGGCCTTGTCCGCAGTTACGGAAAATTTGGTCTCTCCAGGTCAGCTTATTGTCCACCATAACCCCAAGGTACTTGGCGGCACGAGTAGATTGGACAGTCACCCCACCCACGCGAAGAGGAACGACAGTGTCAATCCTCTTCTTAGTCAAGATTACAATCTCTGTCTTAGCCAAAGCAAGAGATAGCCCATGATCCTCCATCCAGTTGTTCACGACGCGCATAGACTTGGTTCAGCTTCAGCTGGGCCAGCTCAACGTTGCGTGCGGCAATCAGTGCTGCGACGTCATCGGCGCGTACCCAACTAAAACTGTCTCATCCGGCATCTCGGACCTCAGAAGGCTGTCATAGGAGACATTCCAGAGATCCGGACCCAGGATTGAGCCCTGCGCGGCGCCGGAGGTCACATTCATTGTCCGCGTCCCCTTCTTTTAAGGTGTCGTATATAAGGAGTCGGGCTCGAAGATAGTCTTCGATGAGCCTGAGCAGGTACGCTGGGATGCGAAAGGTGTTCCGCAATGCATCTAACATATCAGCCCATCTCGCCGAATTGAAAGCATTCTTGACATCAAGCGTAACAAGAAGCACAACTCAGACGAGAGTACCGACTATGACTCTCAGCCATCTGAACTGCTCTCCGGACCTCTTCAATTGCGTCAATGGTTGACCGCCCCTTCCTGAAGCCGTACTGGTGGGGGCACAAATCCCCGACAGCTTCCACGGCTAATGTCAGTCGGAAGCGGATCAACTTCTCAAAAAGTTTCCCTGCTGTGTCCAAACATACACAAAGGCCTGTAGGACGAAGGCAGGTCAGGGTCACCTTTCCCCTTGCTAATTAGTACAAGCCTGGCTCTTTTCCACCGGGACGGAAACACCGCTTCAGAAAGGCAAGCATTATACATATTTAATAGAATCCTTGGATTGACTTGGAAAACTTGTTTAAGAGCTTCAACTCGGAATCCCATCTGGACCAGGAGCCTTGTTGTTCTTCAGGGAGAGGACAGCCGTCTCCAGCTCCTCATTACTGAAAAGCGGGATGTCCTCCACCCTATCGGAATATTGACTTCTTGCCTCGGCGGATGAGTTGGAAACAGGGTTACTGGACAACCTTCTTCCATGGTGGCGCCGTCATGACGGATGGAGGTGATCGTGCGCCAATCTTTCGGGTTACAATCTTGTACCCCAGACCCCATGGATCGGAATCGACGTCCTCCTGTGAGTTTCCGCCAGCAGTCATGCTTGCTCCGGTTGATAGCTCGTGCCCGGCGGGAGAGTCTTTCTTACAGCCTTATAGGCCTCCGTCTTACGACCTCGGTCTGCGGGATTTCTAGCTCTCATGGCAAACTCTTCTGGTTCTTAAACAGGCTCTACGGAGATCCGCAATCTCGTCTGTCCACCAATAAACGGGTTGCTTGTTGCACCTTATTTCTCCTGCGCGGCATGGACCTTATCGCAGGCCGACGGTTATTAGTCCCATCACTGACGAAACCAATGTCTCGGTGCAAGCCCCACCGTGCACCGCAGGTTCCCGCGTTGTTGCCCGTAAGATGGACATCGGTGAACTTTCCCGCGTCCAGCTTCTTAGTATTCCACTGGAGCGGTACTTCTCGAGGTGCAGAGGTTCTTCGCAGGCCGTCCGTAGTGTAACGTAGTAATAACGGTGACATAATGAGCAGTAGTACTTAGTTTGTGCGGTGCATACATTTATTATTTGAGCCATGTGTAAGTGCATGCAACCGTTACGTTCAGTAATGCCGCCTCATTAAACTGGTTTGCTCTGTATCTTCGAGTATTTACGCTAAGTTGCAATGGTTAGTGTAACGTAGTAATTTTACGAACGGTGACATAATGAGCGTAGTACTTAGTTGTGGGTGTACATTTATCTATTTGAGCCATGTGTAAGTGCATGCAACCGTTATTAGCTTTTCTTTTAGTGAGCCTTCTTATCAGCAAAGAAAAACTGTCCAAATAGACTTGGTCTCCTTCCATTATATGTAACTATAAGTTTGATGACAGTAATTCCATGGCATTTGGCTGGAAGTTAGCGATGATTTTTAGTGATATATTAAGTTTATGTAGTGTAATAATACTAACCCCATTAAATAAAATATAATATTTTAGGGTCGTAGTATATAGGGCTTTAGTCTGTAAACACTGTAATTAAACTCAAATGAATGAACAAAAGGCAAATATATCATTTATAACATTATTTATAAATGATATATTCATAGTGTCAGTCTGATATTGCAGATTTACGAGTGCTCGCAGTATCTCACCATATGAAGGAGGGTTCCATTATTTATAAATGTTACACTTATACATATTTCGTCTCAGTAGGCCAGTTTAGGAAAACTGGACACTTAATAAAGAGAGTGAAAGAAAGACACCAATTTTTTAAATATAACTTACTTATTTCAAAAGAATTTAATTTTTGTTATAAAATACGCAAGGCCTTAAGAGTGGTTATCCTTATTTTAATATTTAACTAATTAATATTTACTATTTAAATGGAGATTTCTTTCCACGTATTTGTTTAAATAGGAACAGAATATGTGAAGAGAATATAGTAAACAATGTAAGAATATATTTGTTTGAGTAACTACTGAATAGCTAGTAGTATAATAGAGAAAGTTAGTTTACATTCTATTATAAAAGGAAACTAGTTTTTCGTACCTAACTCAAAAGAGGAAATTCACCCTAAGAAGCTAAATGTATTGGGGGCTGAAATGCAAAGGATACGGGAAAGTTAAAACTTTTTCGCAGTTTATATTCTTTATCCGATCACGTTATAACCTGTTGCTAGACACATAATTTATAATTTTATCAGGCAACGATAGTAGTACTGAATATTGTGGCAATAAAACCTCGTTGGCTAATGTTGACGCGTCTGGCATGTTTTTGTGTTTCAAGGTATATATGGCGTGTGAAACATATTTATAGAAAATGTTATTGTTTGGTATTTTTAACGATTTTTTTACAAAACCGTGATTCGTTCTGAAAACGACCAATATTATTACCGCGATCTTTCGATTTATTTAGGACTTAGAGAAAGTTCATCTATTTAATATCACGAAAGCCTACGTTGAATTATGAAGTTGACTCTTGCCTCCCGGACTATGACTCCATAACTATCCTTTCCCCCCACACCATTGCATATTATAGAGTAGGGCATGAGAGGACGGCTAAACTCAAACCACGGAAGGAGCCCATACCCGTCTTCCAAAGGCAAATTTGTGTTCAAATATTAGAAACCGGGCTGTTTTCCATCCTTAAATCCATAACAATACGAGTAATTATTTTAATTCTGCGACACCACTGGAAGTTACTTGGCTTGGTTCCAAAAATATGTGCATAATTTATTACGCATATTGAAAGCATCACACACAACAACCAATAGCAGCACATCTCTTAATTTATGTGTGATTGGAATAGGAACGTGTAGTGAGTAAACCTGATCAATATAGTACCAGTAACGATCCTATGCTGTTACTGTAATGTGATTGGGCATTAACATTAAAACGTAAAATAGACAGAGATGACTAATAAAACTAGTGAAGCCTTCATTGGCGTAATATCGCAGCATGTAATAAAATTCACTAAGGGACATCTCGAGGATTAAATGAGCTATAGATATAAAATCATCACTGCTTGCAACGTGACACGTGGTGTCGCGTACTCCTACCTTGTAAGTATTAGTTTTGTCTTACATACGTCTGTTTATTACATATTGTAAATTAGTTCATAATATTGTAATAGGTTATGAGGATGGAGAACATCAATGACGTCTAAATACAGTACAGTAGTCTCATCTAGATACGGTAATGTTGTCTTAACAAACGAGGTCCTCTAACAACAATTGATTTTGAAGGTGCTTATTCAATTCAGAGAGCCTTTGTCGGTTGGTGGTGAATGTTTGGGTAGGAATAGGTGATGACTATTTGTTGTAAGGTGAAATTTAGTTAGGCCGAGTATATTTCAGTGCGCCTCAGATTTTCTCAACACCGCAGTAACTAAACAGAGATTTTACAAATTAAACAATTCTACTTTGTGTCGTCTGGCTCTATTCCCTGTACGATTTATAGATTAGTACGTAAAATATATGCTGTCAGTAAAGCATTAATCTGTTGCTGTTTGTTCTAAAAATGTTCTATTTTTGATATAAATAAAAAAATAAAGGATTGTATGGTTTAATGAAATTTGATAGGCCAAAGTTGTAAATCCTTCCAAATATTTATATTGAATATGGTTTTGATTTGTAAACGTAAAGAAATCATGGGTTTTTATAGAAAATCAAAAACACTACTTGTCTAAGAATATCAAATCTTGTAGAAACACCTATTATTATTTATTTAATATTTGATTACTTCTATTATGCACACACACGATAGACACAACTTTTATATATACTCGTTCGTTGCGCTATAAATACATTACCATTGAGTTGAAAATATTGAACAAATATTAAAATTGAATACACAAAACATAATAAGTTCTCTATTACATGATACCTCTACCCTTATATTAAGTTAATTTATAAACTTTAACACTGTGTATAAAAATAAGTAGCACAAAGTATTTAATATTTGTTAATTACAAATATTTGAAGGAAAGGTAGGCACTTTGTTAAAACTAGAATATCATATCAATCACTGTCCTATTGCAATCAAAGCTTGTTATAATGGAATTTTTTTTTTTAAGCATTTTTAAAACTAAAAAAACTCAATATATTTTTTGCTCTATATGTAAACAAGGTCAAATGGTTATAATTTGTCTGTTATAGTTTATAATAAAAACATCGGTCTATATTCAAAGTGTAAACAATGTTTGGACTTTAATATGGTTTAATAATAATTCATGAGATAAAATATGACATTCAATAAGAGTACTGGTTACCGAAGTTGAGCCACAATTTTAAATTATTGGGG
>NW_025784759.1:0-23277 GCF_021130785.1 Homalodisca vitripennis
CTTCAGCATTAAACGATTATAATATGTATTTGATGATTGAAAAAGGTATTCGCGGAGGCATTTCTCAATGTATTAAACGATTTGTTAATAGCAAATAACAAATATTTGAAAGATTTCGATAAGACAAAACCAGAAAGCTATCTGTTGTACGTCGATGCCTATAATCTTTATGGTTATGGTCTTATGCAAAATTTACCATATAACGAAATCAAGTGGATGGATCCTAAAACGTATACAAAAGAAGAGTGGCAAGAAACAATTTTAGAACTCACTGGCGACGAAGATTATGGCTATATTCTCGAAGTCGATCTTGGATATCCAACAAATTTACACGAACATCACAAGGATTTACCTCTTGCTCCAGAACATTTTAAAAAACAAACTTTTGCACAACTTACTGGATAAAACTGAATACGTTTTTCATTCGAGAAATTTGAAAGTTCTATTTGGAAAAGGTATGATTTTGAAACATGTGAATAGAGTTATTGCATTCGATCAGAAGCCTTTTATGAAAGAATACATTGATTTTAACACAAACATGAGAACCAAAGCTACAAGCGACTTTGAAAAGGACTTTTATAAGCTGATGAAACAACTCAGTTTTTGGAAAAATCTATGGAAAATTGTGAGAAAACAGATGTGATATTAAGCTTGGAAATGAAGAATTTTTTCAATGAAACAAGCTAAGAAAACAAATTTCAAATGCTTTAACATCTTTGACGACAACTGTTATAGCGAGTCACATGTACAAACAAAAGGTTAAAATTTAACAAACCGATTTACATAGGATTTTCAGTTCTCGACCTCTCAAAATTGCTAATGTACGAGTTTTATTACAACAAATTAAAGAAGTTTGATCCAGATTTGAATCTGTGTTACATGGATACAGACAGTTATTTTCTAGAATTGAAAACGAGATCCTTTTAAAATTATTAAAGAAAATATAGATGACTTTTGATACAAGTGATTATCCAAAAGATCATGAATGTTTCACTACTAAAAATAAGAAGGTAATAGGGAAATTCAAAGATGAGTTAAATAGCGAAGTTTTAGAAGAATTTTGTGGTTTAAGGTCTAAGATGTACTCGTACAAATATCTAGATAAAAACCCAGTTAGGTGTAAAGGAATTAAGAGAAGCGTTGTAAATAAAACAATAAATATCGAAAACTTGAAGAGATGTTTGTTCGAAGATAAAGAAGAATTTAGGGAGATGACAGTCATCAAAAGTTATAAACATGAGTTGTACACTGTTACCATAAACAAGCTGGCATGAAACTCTAAAGATGATAAGGAGAATTGTCCTAGAAAAATAAGATCGATACAGTACCGTATGGATATAAAAACAGATATATTAGACGAATTTAATAAACTTGGAAACTTTGTATATGTAAATGGAAGATGATTTAATTCACTGTCACAAGTGTAAAAAGAAAACGAAAAAATATAGATTCAAAAATCGTTCAAACTCAAAATGGATTGTATTAGAATTGCTGCAAAATGTTCAAAATGTAAGACTCAAACAAGAGTAAGTTTATAAAGAATCCAAATCCAAAACCTGTTAAGCAAGAATTGAAGACTAAAGATGAGATAGAGATTGAAGCTCGAGAAATTCATGCACCGGTACGAAAAAAAGTTTAAAAAGAGAAAAATTATAACATTAGGAATTGACGATTTATGGGCAGCAGATTTAGTAATAATGTCTAACTATTCGGATCAAAATGATGGATTTAAGTATATGTTAAATGTTATTGATACTTTCTCAAAATATGCTTGGTCAAGAGCTATCAAAAGAAAAAAAACGGCAAGGATATTTCAAAAGCTTTCGAAGATATAGTAAAAGATGCCATAAGGATCAATCACAAACCTCCTAACCTACTTCATACAGATAAGGGTTTTAGAGTTTAAAAATAAAGAATTTAACGATGTTTTGAGGAAATACAACATTAAGATTTATTCATACTGAAAAACGAAGAGAAATCAAGTATTGTAGAGAGATATAACAGAACTCAAAATGAAAGAATGAAGGTTCTTTTTGAGATTAATAAAAACTTTAAATGGATCGATATTCTTCAAAAAATCGTAAACAATTATAACGATTACAGTTCACAGCACAATCAAAATGAAACCGAAAGACGTAGATAAGGATGCAGAAAAGGAGTTATTAGAGACCGTTTTCAAGTATGTTCAACCTGAAATTCACACGAAAACTAAATTTAAAGTCAATGATCATGTAAGAATTGTTAGTAAAAAACAAACATTTTCGAACAAATATAAGAACAATTGGTCAAGAGAAATCTTTGTGATTTATCAAATTAATAACACAGATCCTGTAACTTATAGTATAAAAGATTTAAATAATGAAGAAATAACGGAAAAGTTTTATGAATATGAATTGAGAAAGTCAAAGCTGTAATATTTTTTCTATATAAATGGAGTCTCAAAAGAAATGTACAAAGTGTCAAGAATTTAAAGATTTAAATGAATTTTATAAAGATAAAAATAGGAAAGATGGAATGCATTATAATTGCAAAGATTGTTGAAAGGGAAATATCATAAAGAATTATATGATAAAATAGAAAAATTAACTTTGGAAGATAAAGAATGTCTTAAATGTAAAGAAACTAAAAAAATTTCAGAGTTTAATAGTGATCACTATAGTAGAGATAAGAAAGACTCATATTGTAAAGATTGTGAAAAGAAGAATCACCATAGATTATATTATGAAGGATACTCAATGTGAATGTGGAAGAACTATAAAATGGTTTAAATAATTATCAAAAACATTTACAAACAAAATATCATAATTCAAAGAGTTTAACATTTTCATCGTGTAATAATTTGTTCTATATAAATGGAGTCTCAAAAGAAATGTACAAAGTGTCAAGAAGAGAATAGAAAAGACTGTTATTGTAAGGAATTATACGTTTAAAATGAACAAATTAACTTTAGAAGAGAAAAAGTGTTACTTTTGTAAAGAAATTAAAAATATTTCTGAATTTAATAACTGGCAGTATAGTAAAGATAGAAAAGATGCTTTTTGCAAAAGATTGTGCTAAAAAAAATTTTCAGCGAAAGTTTTAAAAACGAAAATGCCTTGTGAATATGAAAAAAGAATTCTACAATGGTTACCTAGTTTATGCTAAACATTTACAAACAAATATAATAAATCGAGAGTTTTTAGTAAAATTTAGAAACATTTTTCATCGTGTAATTTAGATATTCTATACAAAATCAGTCGAGATTCTGCCCATATTTGTAGTAAAATGATTTCCGTTGTATAAAAATATTCAAAGATTATCTTTCATTTGGTTTATACAGATTGATAGAATTTTTGGTTCGTCATCAATGAACAAAATCTTCTAATTCAGGATTATTTTATTTTTAGATGTTTTAATCGGTTTGGTATTTCTCGTTTCTGAGCTCTGATAACGTAATAAGGATATTCCCACATGTGATTCTTCTTAATTAAACACATAAAACATGGTGTTTTTTCTTATCAAAATTCTTTACATACCATAATCTCTCTTCATTAATTCCATTCGCAATTCTTGATTCTCTATTTTCAAGGATTTCATTTAATGCTTATTTTCGTTTTTGAGTTTGTACTCACCATATTTTCTAATGGAAGGTAATACTTCTTTCGTAACCCAATTTTTAAACAATTTCGCTTCTGGTTTATGCGATCTCAAAATTAAAGAATAAAGTCCAGATTCATTAACGTAAAACAGTGTTTATTTTGGAAGTTTGAAGGTAAGCTATTTATAGCCCCCCTTATATTTAGATTAAAATAGAAGTTTTTATCATCTTCGTCATACGTTTATTCTGATCGTTTGCATAGTATTTTCATATTCTAGAATTTTTTGCTACGTCTTTAGCCTTAAACCAGATCACATTGTTTTCGTCAACAATCGTAAAGATATGTTTGTTATTGAATTTTAGTTGATTATTGAGTAGGTCTACAACTGACTCCATTTTAGATAGGAAAAGAAATTTAACTAGTAATTTTTATTTCAGTATAAAGTCCAGATTCATTGATAAAAACAGGGTCAGGATGAAGATTGTTAAGGGGTCTATGGGATAGACTCTTGTAATTTATACTATTCAAAAGTTTGTTTTCTTGAAAAATTTGAAGGTAAGAACGATTCGTTCCCCCCCTTGATTCATCATTCTTTCGACAATCTTAAAATATATTGTTGTTTTACTCTCATTATTTAATAGATTTCCTTCAGAGTCTTGAATAGTCAGAACGATTTTTTGAATTCTTTTAATATTTTTTCTAATTGGAATATAATCGATTTCATTTGGTTTTTCACTGATTTTTGATCCATAAGCAAAATTTGGGAAAAAAAAGTGTGTACAAAATTTCAGATTCTTTGTGAAGATGTTCGGTATGATTTTCAAATACTAGGTTCAAACGAGATTGCAGATTGTCACTTCAATTACATCGAACGGTCTAAATTTTGGCGTTTTATTTCCTAAATATACCTGATTTGGCTCAATAGTTTCTTGAACAAACCCTAATAAATCTACAATAATTGCTGAAAACATTATTCTTACTGGTGATTTTATTTGAATTTTATTAGAGAGATAATTTTTTTGCATTTCAAACTTGTTTTCGTCAAAGTTTAAAGATTTATCTGATTGTTTGAATGTTTTCAGATTAATTTTTAAGGGAATTTTTTATTTGATCGAAAGTATAATATCCTTTGTTTAAACCATAATATTTTGTTACGTTCTTCTCACTAAATCCTATACAATAAGGAGAACTTTCACTAATATTTATTACAAAATTATCAGAATAAAAGCCGCTTAAACCGATTAAAATAATTTGATTCTTCCTCTAAGTGTATAGGCATGTTCCAAGTTTAAAACTAAATTTAGAGCTTTCTGAAGTCAACTTGAACAGCTTCATTTTCGCAAGCGTTGCTTCAAGATGAAAATCTTCTATTTAAATGGAGAAATTTTTAAAGCAAAAAGATCAGATAAAAACTTCAAACGTTTGAAGAAAATA
This sequence comes from Homalodisca vitripennis, assembly GCF_021130785.1. Taxonomy (NCBI): domain Eukaryota; kingdom Metazoa; phylum Arthropoda; class Insecta; order Hemiptera; family Cicadellidae; genus Homalodisca; species Homalodisca vitripennis. The sequence continues at coordinate 5,013 of NW_025784759.1, forward strand.
AGAAAGATCAACCAATCAGATTGTTAATTGTTGGTTTCAAGTGGATGTGGAAAAAAACAACTTTATTATTGAATTTTATCTACAATAGGTTGATTCCTTATTCCAATTTGTATGTTTTTAGTAAATCTTTAGAACAAGACGCCTATAAAAAAATTACAAGAAAGATTTGAAATATTGAGAAGAACTTAAGTAAGAAAAAATATCATATTTTTATAATGCTTCCGAGGACATAGTTCCGTTAAGCCGAATGTAAACCCAATTCGTTAATCGTTTTTGATGATTGTATTTTAGAAAATCAAGACGTTATTAAGGAAATATTTCGTAATGTCCCGTCACAAAAACATATCTTGTATCTATCTTTCTCAATGCTTTTCAAAGGTTGATAAACAAGTTATAAGAAATAATTTGAATATGTTGTGTGTTTTTTAAGCAAGACGATCACTATTCGAGAAAGATTTACAAACAATTATGTGGGATCTGATATGAGTTTTAACCACTTTAATGAATTGTGTGATAAAAATTTGGAAGGAAGGACTACGGATTTTTAAACTATTAATCTAACTTTGAAGCCTAAAAATGGTAAATATTTGAATAAATTTTTTCCAATATAAACGTGTGATAATCTAGTTGTTTTCATGTTTTTTACGTTCACGTTTACGTTTCGTGTTCTCGTTTTTACGTTCCACGTTCACGTTCCACGTTCACGTTCATGTTTCACGTTCATGTTTCACGTTCGTGTTTTACGTTTCGTTCGTGTTTCACGTTCACGTTCGTGTTTTTCACGTTCGTGTTTATGTTTCACGTTTCACGTGTTTCACGTTCCACGTTCACGTTTTACGTTCCACGTTTCACGTTTTACGTTCCACGTTTCGTGTTCTCGTTTCGTGTTACGTTCCACGTTCCACGTTCCGTTTCAAAATTTTCCTAAATTAAATGGCGAACGTAACTTCTGAAGAAGCAAAAAAAACTTTGATCAAATAGAAAAGAAATTAATCAAAAGAATTTAAAGAACAAGATTCGAATTGATGAAAAAGAACAAGAATTTATTCAAAAAATTAATCAACCTGTAACATTTGCAATAAAAAATGTTGGAGGGCAAAATTGAAAATGTTTTAAGCGATAATCAAAATTTGATGAATTTGGTTCCAGTTGTACGACAATTTGCTGATATTTCTCAATTCCAGGAATCTGAGTTTGAATTGCCAAAAATTACCATCTTCAACACCATTTAGACCTCGAATCATTGAAGACTCTTACCATTAGTTGAACCAATAAGTCCTGGAACAACGGATATAATAATTGGTGAAATTGGTAAAAAATTTCTTCCTAGAGCAAAGGATGATAAATTTGGTTTGTATTGGGACAGAAAAAAGGAAAAGTTTTATGATTGGAAATTTGCCCGTGAATTTTGAGCATAATGATATCATTATTAATGAAAAAAAAAACATATGAAGGAACTCAAGGTTTATGGAGATTATTAACAGGCACTGATGTTCCAAAAGACGGTTTATATTCTGAAGAAGACTTGGAAAAACGTATACTGAAATTTTATGGAAATCTGATTCAATTTACAAAAAATAATGATCCATCAACTAAGAAACCAAAGTCAAGTAAAGGTAAAAAATATCTCAATTTGATTTAAACCAATTTGGGAAAAAGCGAATCGAAGGATCAGGTGTGAGAAAATACAATGATAATAAGATTGAGTACAGATATATCGACGATTTGACAAAAACTCGATGGAATTATTAATTATATTTATGCTCAAGAAAAGGCTGATGGAAACAACAATTTTTTGAACGATAAAGGAAAAGAAAGCGATTAAGATTTTATTTCGAACAAACTTGATGAAATGATTGAAAAAACCTGATGGAATTAAATATTTATTAAAACGAGTTTTGCCGGCAATAAGTTCATCTATGATTGAAGGTAGTGGACTTTTGAATGATTTTATCATACAATTTACCTTTTGAATTACACGTACCAACTTATCAGTATCTGGGGCCTGGCACAAAACTCGAAAAAAAGACTAAAAGAGGAGGATCCTGGTATAAATAAATTAGATCAAGCTGCTATGGAACACGATATTTTTATATGCAAAAACATAGAGCTACAAATTCCAGACATATCGCAGTAATAAAGTTTTGCAAGATTAAGGCAATGGATAGATTTTTATCAAAAGATGCTAGTTTAGGTGAAAGATTTGTTGCGCTTCCAACAGCTGGAGCAATGTTTTTGAAGAGAAAAACTAGGAATGGGAATCGAAAGAGAACTTGAAATTTTAACTATATAAATGGAGGGTGAACGTAAACTTCAGCAAAAATCAGAAAGAAAAAATAAAATCCGCTTTTAAGAAGAAAAATACCCGTTAGTATTCAATTTAAAATAGATCAACTAAAAAATGGCGAAGATAAGATATTTTTAACAAATAGACAATACAATAAACTCGAAAAACATAAGAAAAACGATAAAGGTGTCAGAATAGAATTTTCTTATAATCAAGTTGAAAGAACTTAAAAAATGGTGGGACTTTTGAAAGATTTATTAGATTTTGGAGAGAAAATATATTCCAGTTGTTAAAAATGTTGTTCCTTATGTTCGTAAAGCTGCTCCAATCGTTAAAAAGGATTGTGATTCCTATTGTTCGAAAACATTTTAAATTGGTTAGATAAAGAGTTGGAAGATGTTACAGGATCTGGATTAGATGAAAAAACTTTGAATTACGTGAAAATCAAACATTGAAAAAAAAATTTAAACCTTTAACCATTCGGGGAATTGGAGAAGAAAATCTGCAAAAATATTAAACATTTTAGAGGAATCTTCATGAGAGATACATTACCTGAAAAAGTTAAGAAATTTGAATGTGGAATTGTGAATTTAGACTCGATTATGGGAAGTGGAAACACATTGGATTTGTTATTATAAAAATGATAAGAATGCATATTATTTTGATTCGTATATGGGAAGAATTGAGGACAAACCACCTATAGAATTGATTAAATATTTGAAAAAATCAAGCGTTCTATTATAACGATTCTCAAATTCAAGACTACAAAGATCCCCCAATTTGTGGTCATTTATGTGTTTTTGTGTTGAATGAACTGAGTAATGGTAAAGATTTTAAAGAAGTTGTTAACAAATTATTGCTTAATAAATATGGATTCACAAAATATTTTTGACGTATTTGGTACACAAATTATTCAAAATGTAGATAATAGTTTCAATTTTGATAGTTTGGAGAAATGAGTTTGATAACAAGTTAGAAAATTTATTACAAAACCTTCCAGATTCAGATATGTTTGCTGTCGAGATTGAAGATTTTAAAGCAGAATATGATAACAAACTTGCAAATTTCATGAGTTCAAATGAAGTTGCTGATAAAATAAAAACATTGGAAAAAGAAGTTGATGATGGTGTAAAAAAATTATTTACCAATTTAATGTCTCATATCGAAAAAGCTGATGAAATTACTGAAGCAATCAAAGTTGAAAAGAATTATGTTAGTTTAGCTAATAAGAAAAGAATTGTCGGTGTTCGACCTGGTATTGACAAACATGATGTTGTTGTTAAAGAACAAATTTTTAAAACCTCTAAAATTATCAGAAAACATCGATATTGTTGATTTACATGATCCGAATGTTAAAAATGCCTTAGATTTTAAAGGAAAAAGAATTAGCGGTGTTAGTAAAGGAATTAATCCATTTGATGTTGTTGTAATGATTCAATTAGAAGATCCTATTAAAATGTTTAATGAACTAAAACAAAATTATGAGAATCATAAACAGCATGTTAAAGATTTTACAACAGAAAGTCTATGAAAAAACTTGATGAAAGAAGTAAAAGATCAGTAGACGATGTTGGTGAATTACTTGATAAAGTAAATAAACTAGAAGAAAACTTTAATACATATAAAAATGATGTTAATGTATTAGTTGGTGAAGTAATTAACAAAATTCTGGAAGATTTTTTATACACATTTCAATGAGGAAGTAAACTTTTTTTAAAGATTTTGATACACGTTTCAATGAGAAAATAACACCATAATAATGAATTACTTAAAAGTATAGATGATCGATACTCTTTATATCTCGATAAAGTAAATAAACTAGAAGAAAACTTTAATAAATTTAAAGAAGATGTCGATAAAACTTTTGAAAACATCGACAACAGATTTAATGGAGTAGGTGGGTTACGATGACTAATTTTCCTTATATAAATGGCGCTCATATACTGTGTGAGGTGCAAAGAGAAAAACTGCCACAAACGATATAAAATACTATGCAAACATTAACGGAGTTAAGAGAATTTCTGGAAAATGTGCTGAATGTAACTCAAAAAAGAGCCAATTTATAAAAACTTGATTTTGAAATTTTTTCTTAATAAATAGAGATGGCGGGACATTACAGTGCTTTCGATCTTTTTATCATGCAACACGAAAGAGATTTGAAAAAAGAACATTGGGATGACATTTCTCAAAAATATGAATTATCCGAAGATATGATGAGATTATACGTAAACAAATTGAATTGGTATAACATTGCTAAATATCAAACTTTATCATCAGAGTTCATTCAAGAAAATATACATTATCAATTAAAAGATCATATGTCTGTTCTTTGTCTCTATCAAACACTTGAGTATAAAGTTTTTGGATGAAAATAAAGATACAGTTGATTGGAACAATATTATAGATAGCGGTTACTATCCTGTGCAGATTTTATTGAAATATGTGACCGAGATCGCAAAAATTTAAGGAAGAGAATCCTGAATATGACGAAGTAGATCATTAAAAAATGACTCTAATCTTTTTTAATTATTTTACTAAAATTTATATCTTTTCTTATAAAAAACGTACATTAGATCGATGAAAAAAAATGATACATGATGTTTAAAATTTCTAAATTTTCTCTTTATTAAATGGCGGACTACAGAAAATATGCTAGTGATATTGAAAGGGCGGAGTTTAAAAATTTCTATCCAATTAGTAAACAACATTTGAATGAACCGAATAAAAGAACTGAGTTTAATATTGATTTTGGAGATAATTTTTGCTCGTCTAACTTCCAGTTTTATATTTCTGGAACTTTAACAAAACAAGATGGTCAAGCATATCTTGGAACTGATAATGTTAGATTAATCGATAATTTTATACCGTTTTTTATTTTCTAAGATTGAAGTAAGAAAACACAATAAATTGATAGGAAGAAGTCGAAAACTGTGGCCAATTAAGCACAATTAAAGGAACTATTTCGTATTCAAAAAGTGATGTTATTTCTCAAACTTCTAATGGCTTTGAATCAGATTTTAAAATTTGGTGTTTTTGAAGCAGCTGGAAAATTTATCTCATTTTGGATTAGGATTTTTTGAAAATGTTACTATTCCGATCTATAAAGGAGGGATTTTATCTAAGTTTTATAAGAGCAGAAGACGATGATGTGATTCTGAAGACTGCAACTGGAAATGTTATGCCTGTTGATGGAAAAATAACAATTACAGATTTTTTTATTAGAGTTCCAATGATTGATTATAAAATCACGAGTAAAATAAGGTTGATTGATGAAATTACAAAAAGTCAAAACATTATGTTTAATTTTCTAGATTGGCAATGTATTGAACAAAAAGGTATTTCCGGAACAACTTATTCGTTCGATATTACAAATATTTATAGAAATATCTTCAATCCTAAGTTCGTTATCATAGGTTTTCAAACAGATAGACAGAATAATCAAGAAAAAAATCCTTCAAAGTTTGATAGTTTGGATGTAAAAAATATCAGAGTAAAATTGAACGGTTCTTATTATCCAGATGAATTACAAAATTTAAACATTTCCGGAGGTCTTTTCAGAATCATGTATCAGATGTATCAAGATTTTAAGAAAGTTTACTGTAATAATAAGGAAATGTATTACAATCCTAAAGAATTTTTAGCGAATAGACCTATTTATGTCATTGATACAACAAAGAGTTTGACAAATATTTCTGGTTCAAAGAACGATATAATTATCAATATGGATTTTCAAAAAGCTGTTACAAACGCGATTTGTTATGTTGTTGTGGTTTCTGAGAAATTTTTAGCCTATGATGTGATTAAGAACGATATTAGAGAAATTCAGTAAAAATCACGTTATTTTCACTATTATTCATCGGATAATTTCTACAACTTTACAGAATTATTAAAGACATTGATATAAGTATTCATTTTTAATTTCAAAAGAATATCTTAAAAAATGGGGATGATATTAACAAAAAACTATTCCAAGGTCATCTTAAGGGTTGGACCGGAAGTTATGATTTTTAAAAAATACTTTAATATTTACTGATCCTATATACCAAATTTCAGCAAAAAAGCTCCAATAGTTCTCGAGATATAAGAGTTTTAAGATAAGGGATGATTGGGGTAGTTTTTGAAAATTTTGTTTATTTTCATGAAATTTTAAGTTGAACTCGCTTGTTTTTGAAGTTTTCAGATTTTTTCTGATAATTTTTTTTATTTTTTTTATGAATATTAAGAAATAGGGGATGATTTCACCCTTATGGATAAGTTAAGTCGAAAGAGTTAAGTATTTACTATATGTGTACCAAATTTCATTAAAATCGGTTGAGTGGTTTTTGAAATATAAAATTATTAATAAATTTGTAAACTAGCACTCCTAATTGAACAACTTATATAGCAGAGATATAGCTTATATAACTTTCGAGACTCTCCGTAGCTCAGTTGGTAAGACGCTTGCCTTCAAAGCCTGAGGTTCTGGGTTCAAATCCCAGAGCTTTAGGCGCGCTTTTTTATTGAGGAAGACATGGTTGTCGTTCAGTGGTTGGGGACAAGTCTTTACACGAGTGGGCCATAGTGTAATGACTATAGAACAAGCCGAGTAATGACAACTGTGGTTGGCGCGCCATTTGCTTCCTCACCTTTCCACTTCATTCCTTAATTCCTTCTCTTCCTTAATTCGTACATTCCTTCTCTTCCTTAATTCGTTTCATTACATTCATCATTCACATCATTCATTAATACAAACATTACACTTACAAAACACCCGACACAAATTCCCTAATTGTATCTCTCCATCAACTTCTACACAGTAGTTACCAAAGAAAAATGAGACTTGGGAACAAAAAAATTCCAGAGTCTAAGACCCGAATTACAGCTCCTAGCCATTAACTTGGTTGGGACAGTAGCAGTGCAGGGCCAAGTCTCTAAACAATAGACACCGTAGAAGTTGAATGTGATGTGATTCCCCATAGCGCAAACACGCACACTAACAACACTACACCAAAGACACAATCATTCATTTTGTCTTTTACAATAATTGATGATTGTTCATATTATTCTCTTTCATTCCTTCTAAAACTTCAAAAAAATATACTCTTTCGCTGATGAAAAATCTCGATTTCTTCCGGAATAATCTTTGTAGTCATAGACAAAATATCCTAAATAGTTGTACAATAGAATGAAATTATTTCTATTTATCTCTGTTGTAGAAATGTAAACACAAACATTTGCGTTGAAAAATTTATATCTCGGCAGACTTAGTTCCATAATCTCCATTTAAACAAAAAATCTTTCTGTTTAAATGGAAGAGTATAATGCCAACTGTTACAAGTGTTATAATAGAGGAGAAATTGTTGATAAAAGATTCGTTTGTAGAGATTGTAATTTAATTTTTTATGAAAGACCTAAACCTAAGAAATTTCGAAATAAACTAACACATTTGAATAATCTGCTTATGAAATTACAATACGGAGACAAGAAGCAAACAAAAATTTGTTACAGAATTTAGAAAACAGAATAAAAATTTTTACTTATCTCTTGGAACCATTGACAAAATTATTTTCCTTTTCAAAGAATACATTAGGTTTGTTGGTTTAAATACACACGTTTATTATGAAAAGATATTACCTGTATTTTTTCATTATCTGGATGTTGAATTTGTCTACGATTTTAAGCCTGAAATCCTCGATGATTTTATAGTACATTTGGAGAAGAAATTAAACGAGGAACCTCGTGAAAAGAATGCGGTTTTACTCACATTCTCCCCGACTTCTCGAGTGATTGTTAGCAAATTTCATTTTTTCCGTCTTTAAATTTTTTCTATTTAAATGGAGTTCTTGAAAAGAGTTAAATGATATTGGTGAATGCAAGTTTAAAGAGTATAAGAAGTTAAATGAATTGGAAGAAAGGAAGAAAGAAATAGAATCTTGAATTTGGAGAAAATTAAAGATAAATTCGGGTTTACAATAATTGCCGAGTTGGAAGATTGTAAAGTACACTTACCGAACAGATTTTTGACTGTTTTGGATGAAAAAAAAGATTAAAGAATTAAACAAAAATGAAAAAATTACACTTGATTGTTACTGGAAAGAAGACTATTAAAGATAAAGAAATTATAACAATTAACTTTGTAGAATAAAGTCTTTTCTCTAAAACTTGCAGTCCCTCCCCACGTCATAGTACTGTTTTGATAACCATAGTTGGTGTCTTTCTTCATAGGAATCACATGGAATATTATCTACAGTAATACCTTTTGTTTCACACAAAATGTGGCTATATTCTATAAGAAAAATTCTATAATGCTCTTTAATGAATTGTGTTGATAAATCTTGATACTCACAAAAATTCCTAAGAAATTCATCAATTAAGTCTTGATTATCTTGAAAGGACGTATAATATGGGAAAAATGTCATAAAAAAACGATGAAAACTCTCTGTTTGTTTTATTTTTTACTTTCTTTTCAATATCTTTCGTAATTATATTAAATATATAATCCCTTATTTTTTTCGTTTTTTGTGTGTACACGTGTGCAGTGCAGTTTTCGTTCTTTCTGCAAAGACTCTACAAGTTCTTTTAATTCTGTTTCATTTAAAGACGGTATCAACTGTTGTTGAGAATAAACCGGCAATTCACTGAATTCATCTTTGTTGCACTGTTTTAATGCTAGAAACTGAAGAGAGCTTGGTGAGTTCATGTTGTTTATTTAGTAGAAAAGTTTTTTATTAAAGTACAGTATGTTTTTAGTAAAAATGTTTTAAATTGATTAAATTTTATTAAGATTTCGAAGATTTTTCCTTTATTCGTAGCAGATTTGACAACATTTTACAAAGCACAGCTTAAGAAAGTAGAAGCATACAGCTATAGATTTGGTTAATTTTTTCATTCCTCAGAGTAGATAGTAATGTGCCGATCCTGGATCGCTTTTGGAGACGAACGACTGTAGATTCGGTTAATTTTTCATTGAGATTTGCTGTGTTATTTCTCAGCTTCCTTTATGGTACATTGAACAGTATTTTACATTGCTTTTCGGTTGGCTCCGAAAGTGCGCCAGGAACCCCATATTACTATCTACTGCTATTGTTTAATATATTCCCATCCATATTCGGAATTCGTAAATATTTCACCTGTGAATAGGATTTAATCAGGTTATATTCATATTAAACAAAACTTTTAGTTCCTGCTTTTTGAGATACTTGTCCTGGCAAACAATAAAAATATAAAATGTTTTTTGAAATTCCACGAAGAATTGTACACATTAAAATAATATTTCTTGAGGTTACTATCTTGTAACCAGGCTCAAAAAAATTGACCAAAAATAACAATGTAAAAGGACATATATGAAAGACTGCTGGAGGGAGTGAAACTTGGATTTTGAATTTATCTTCCGCCCTGTGCAGTTTCTGAAATCTGACACTGTCATAGACGTAGCTACTGGAGTCTGGAGTCCACGTCCGACTGAAGGTATCCAAAATAGTCGACGATGAAGACTTTCAAAACCAATTTCTAAGCACCGTTTCGACATCAGACACAACCAGACTACTAAAGACCTCTGTCTGGTTTACTCGGCAGCCACCCAGTTTAATACAAGTGAAGAAGTACTCTCATTATCTCATCAGGTACAACAATTGGGTGCACTTTTATGTTTTAGACACGGCCTTAAAGGACGGTGGAATATTAAAATTCTCTACGCGTAATTAAACGGGCTTATTTTATTATTTATTTGTGACATTATCAGTAAAATTAAAAAATAAATTTCGTACAATTAAAATCTACCATGGATTATAGATTAATCAGATCTACACTTAAAATTAATATGAACTTTCGATGTAATATGTCGCCATTTCATTTACTATATGTTCGAGGTACAAGTCATTTTATTGATAATAAAAAATAGAGTTTTCATCAATTATTTTGATAAATCCAAGATTTTGTCAAACTGACGAGGACAAATACCTTTTTCGGGATTTGTGCTAAAATATAACGACGATAAGTTTCATGCAAAACTTCAATTCTATAGGTCAGTTCGTTTTACAGATGTCGTGAGGACAGATAGATGGGCAGACAAGTAGACATGAAATTGTTTCTGTCCTTCGCTAAGTCTCAGCCAATAAACATAAACAATTTGTAGTTCCATAATCATCTACTTTACGATAAAAACTTAGCTCTTACTAGTTAATAAACTAATTTATCAAAATATAATAACTTATTACGTACAATTCATTTTTATTATTTGCATTTAATTGCAGTGGCTATCTATCAGTGTGTAATTAAGTTGTTGTATGGTTATCCAAATTTGTTTATTTAATACCGTAAAGGCTGCCACCATTATTTTTCGTTTTAATAAAACCGACGTCCTGATATTGAATGTCATTAGCCATATTTTAATTGTCAAAACCTATAAGACCAACTATACAGTATGCGCAGAAGTCTATTATCGTTAAAATTACATTAAATTCTTACAATATTCAATTTGTCATTTACAAATACAACTGCAGACCACTATCATCGAACAAGAAGTTACAAAACGTAAAGGACTAAAACTGTGTAAAGAAATTCACTGAACTTGGGAGTAGAAAAACAAATTCTGAAATGTAATTGTCTCCTGTGGGAAAACTAGCAGCATTTCCATTATTGGATAAGAAAGAGGGGTGTTGCTTTATACTGGAATGTCACAGCAAAGGGCAATGTTACTTTTCCTTTGGCACAAAGTTGTTTGTTGTACAGATGATGTTATATTTCTTAGGCGTTTCATAATTCTCTCAAATAAGGAGGTTACGTACTATACGTCAATTAAATAAATTAGAACATATATGACATATATAAATTTAAATCTAGATAACTCAATTTTCTGGTTGAGCATACTACCATTACAACAGAAATCTCACTTTGTGGTCCCTTATTTAATTTGTATTTGAGTGTTTTCTATATTAAAAATAAAAATGTTTAACTTGATTTTAAATAATTTCATATGAGTACTGTAACATATTAAGCGGGTTCCATAACGTACGAGTATAAATTACACTCCTTGTGATATTGATAGGGTGTAGTAATTTAACAATGTATATGTAAATAATAATAAACTAATAATAATAACGATTGCAAGTGATTTCATAATGTAGGGTAACAGCGTTATATCTATACTTTATTGTGATTACAACTTGAAACAATTGCAATATCCGCAAATTAAATTATAAAGAACGATATTTAATGTTTCAAAGAAAAGAGAAGTTTGTAAATGAATGTTGTATATACATAAATAGGTCTGAAATGTTTTCTTTTAGGTAAAAAAGCGTTCTACTTCTGTTACGATAGTAGCGTTTTCACTTTTACTCTGATTTAGAAAATAATTAATACGTTTGTCTGAGAAGTGGACTATGTAAAAAAACGACTAATCTCCAGTCCACTGTAGTTTACTTTCGGTTCTAAGGTGTTTTTGTAGCATAGTAGTAATCTATGTTGTGGTCCCAATCAAGAAAATACGAGTACATGCGTAGATAGGTATAAAAATTATTTTTCAAAAAAAGATTATAATTACATTTAAAATAAAACCTATTCCTATCTAAAGTATTCCAGCGCTATAGTAGCGTTTGCCGGTAAATGAAGTGGTTCCCAAAAGTCTACAACTAACATTTTGGTACCGTATTAACGTTTCCATTGTTGCTTTGGCTACATAACTATATTAAACTACTGCACGAAGCAACTACTTTGTGTTTATGGTATTTCGGAGTCATGTAGTTGATATAGGGACATGTGTGTCAACTTTCACATTTATAGGACAGCTGGACGTTTAATAATAATATTATAACACAATATGAATAAAATTTTTAACACTTTTTTTAAACTTTGATTTTTCTTACAATGTACATTTCGAAATCTGGGATTTCACCTTCAGGTACTAACTGAGGTTTAGTTAATTGTGAAAATAAAGTATTAAAACCAATTTGTCATGTGTTTTTTTCACTACCTTGGTGGCTAAATTTGTTGTATTTAATTTTATGTGTGATCAATGTTATATTGTTTAAAAGTCTATCGAATAATACATTTTTTTGTTAGAAAAAACTTTGTCATTAAATAATATATTATGATTAATTTTGGCACTTTTAATAATAATATGTGTTTTCTAGGGTTCTCAACCTCTTTTGGGTAAACTGATCTGTTCAAAAATATTTTATTCGTCTGTTGCAACCATAACATACGTGCAGGTCAATGGACGTACCCGGTCGTTGAGGGACAACGTGTAGTTAAAAAAACATTATGGTTGCCTGTAAAGTCGGTTTTACGGGCGAAGATTTTACGTGACAACGTCTTTTTCTCGGTAGAATATTTATTGATATGAATATTATTAAATTGCACAATAGGAACAAGGAATTGAATGAAAATAAGAATTGCACAAATTTTAACTATAGAAAATATATTTTGTTTACTACAAACATTGTACATAATTTGAAATTAATTAAAATTTGTTATTGTAAATGGTAAAGTTGAATAAAAACATTTACTAAAATTGGAATTTGAAATTCTTGCTAAACACAGTTAAATTCTAACTCCGCGCGTGGTGATTGGTCGGTTTAGTTCGTTTGTTTGGTCGCACTGTTATGACAGGTTAGAGGTTATAATTTGTTATTTTAAATGTTTGACTAGCAATACGCGCTGTTTCTTCTCAATCGACTGAATTACGATTGATTGCAGAGTGATTTAAACTAATAATTTACTTAACACTATCAACATTTGTCAATAGTATGACATAACCTATCAAACTCAGTGTTCTCAACTTTTGTGTCAATCTAACAATTAATCAATCAATCATAGTTTATGATAATGAAATATCAGTGTACAATTATTTACCTTTATTGTTGTAGTTGTTGTAAATGACGAATCTAAGCACTCCACATTTTCACGAATAAACATAGTTATCTGCTTTATCCCGTGCGGCGGACCCACAGTTATCTGCTTTATCCCGTGCGAATCCCGTGCGGCGGACCCACTGGACGGGCCATCGTAACGTTACCGGGCGTTACAACTTTTTTCATGAGTGACTCCGAGCCGCAACCTAATTTTAAGACGTTGTCACGTCAAAAACTAAATACAGTGTTTTATAGAAGTTTCATTCCCATTTCATAGGTATATCCAGTTATGAGGTTCTGTGGATATTAGATTGTTATGCATTTTGTTTTAATTTTCTACTTAAGTCATGAGGCACGTGATTAGGAAAGTTTTAAAAACAAAATTATAGTTAATCTGTCAACCCCATTTCGACCCTTATGGGTGGTTAATCTTCATGAAATAATTATTTTGTGTTGTCAAATTTCATATTTCTAGGTCATTGAAATAGTTGAGAAATGAAATATTGTTATGTTATGTTGTGGATTGCAACTCAATTTCAAACCCATATGGGATCAACACTGCGTTAAGAAAGCAGAAACGGCTGATGCGTGATATTAAAACAAACCAAGCAAAGCAAGCCTGTAAAGATGCTGGGGTGGAATTATTGTACTTTTAGTATAATATGCAATAGCATAGTAGTTGTTAAATAAAAAACTATATTAAAATTTACACTCTCTCCACTAGAACATGAACCGAAATTTCACTTCCCGACTGTTTTCACACATGTGTTTAATTAACCCGAACTAATATGTAATCAGAATGCCGAAATACTTGTGAAACGTTTTTAATGCTCACTTAATATTTCGTACATTATATGTACATGTCGAAAATATACTAATTGCACACTGTTAAAGTGTTTATAATGATTGGTAAAACAAAACAAACACTTAGATCACCGAGCCCCCGAACTTGGATCTCTTACTTGCCGACTGAAAGTATGTTTTTATTGGGGAGGCTAACTTGAGGAGCCGCTGTAGTGAAACGGTCTTAAATTTTAATCTATAAAACCAGTGTAACTCTGAAAACATTTTTACGCCGTTTTTTGAGTGTAGAAACATGACTGGTGATTCATTTTTTAAGATTTATGATTAATACGCAACAAAAAGGCTTTTTAGTTGTTTCGCTCTATAAAGTGTAGGTATTTTGAGTATTTATAAACTATAAAAGTATTAACTAAAACTTGTTTATTATTTAATGTAAAACAAGTAATAAATATATCGTGTAAACTAAAAAAAGAGCGTATTTTTGTTATCAAACTAACAGATTCACTGATAAGATCAAAAGACCAATGAAATTACTACGTTTTTAAACATTAATTTATAAATAGAGTCATGCAAGTGTTAAACAGGGTGCTCATACATATGCAAATTACAGGTAGATAATCAACAAAGATTACTGCATTGTTTTAAAATTTTACTTAATCGGTGTTCTGAATACGCTAGTTTAATTGGCAAGGCGGTAACTTTTCATTACTCGCGATTTCAAAGGGAAAACAGTTGCTAGAGGTCCAGTTACACCCAGTCACAGATGCACAAATGATGTCATAACTTCTTTTGTAATGTAAAAAATCCATGAGGGTCAGCGGTGAGTTTGTGTCTATGTAGTAATTTACTTCGTAATTATCTTCTTCTAACTTTTATTACTGTTAATTCCTAGTGTGTCGTGACCACAACTTCACACCCTTCACGCTTTAAATCATATTAAATGTATATGTGTTTCACCACCACTCTATTCTTACTATTATTCTGTGTTTCTTACATACTTGAGTTTTAAAGATTGATGTTAGAGAGGCAGAATTTATAGTTCTAAAAACGTTTTGTAATAATTGCTATGTGACAATTGACGTGTCAGAGGGGTCGCTAGTGATTTGTCAAACTACTGCAATCTCATATTTTCCTTTTCAAAGTGTGATCATCCCGCACAGGTTGGTTTGAAACTAAAAAAAAAAAAAAAGGTTCCCCCTCTTGTATAATCTCTTGGTACAAACCGGATGGGAAACAATTGATTACTAACTCATTAGATGCTGAGATTGAGCCTGAATGAATGAGATGCTGGATAGGAGATTTCTCCGCTATTTGACCAGGCTGGTATTTTTTGGACATTCTCGGCTCCCTCAGGACAATGGCTTTCCTTCCGATCGCAATGGGGTCCCCTGAAAAGGAGGATTTCAGAACTAGATTTAATATGACTCAATGTAATTGCTCTCAAAATAGGCTTTGAATGATTAACGTGCACGGTGATTTTGGGATAGAATATATCTGCTATGCAAAGTAAATGGCAATTCGATTGTAAATATCTCTTTTTTCTGTTTTTTCTCTTAGGATAAAGCTTAATGTTGTCTGCAGGACAGGGACTTTGACTTGTAACCAGGTATTATTTGTAATATTTCTAAAATCCAGTTCCATATCAGAACATTAGTACGCACCTAACAATCTCCCTTTTTTAATAATTCTTAACATTGTAATTTGCTTAAATAGAATTAAGCCAAAACTCATTCAGTGCGATCATTTACAATGTTTTCTCCAGTCTGCAAGTAATTTTAAACATTTAAAGTAGCCCCTATGGCGTTTAATCTAGAGACACATCGGTTTTTTAAACTGTTTTATATCGCTGCTCATCTATTTTGTCTATCAGTTGTTTGTATAAGATCACCATCTTTTTTTATATAAATTATTTAACTTTAGATAAGCTTATCCAATATTTTAATAAATACTAAAGATTTTGATAGCTTATGTAGACAATTACTGCATTCTATTTATAATACTCTTGATTGGTAATTGTTTATAAACTGTTTTTATCCACTTTTATCTGTTATTGTTATGAGACGAAATGTTACATTATTTATTTTATTTTATTTCTATAGCTATTCGAGTCAAACAGGTCAGTCGAACTATTAACACCACAGTTAAAACGTCGCAGTATGAAAGAAAATATTTTTTTGTAATGTCGATGTAGTTTTTGGTTGAGTTATAATTGTTTAAAAGTTAATGTAATCAATTTGAAAAACTATGTGTTACTTTATATATACATTACGTTAGTTTATAATAAAAATATGAAAATAATATCCTAAATCAAACACTGACATGTATCCTTAATGTTGATGTTTATTTGCCCACACCACGTTGTTGTAGCGGTTTATATTAGGACCATAAATGTGATATATAATTAATGCAAACCTTAAGATTGTAACGTAAAGCAATGGCACAAGTATAGAAAAATAACATTGTTATGAGAAAAATACACATTATTAAAATAATTAAATTCAATTTTATATTTTATTATTATAATAAAATTATTACTACTCTTTAATATGTATTTATATAGAAGAGAATAAATTAATTTCAGGAACATTTCAGATGTAACATTGAGAGAACACTCGATAAGAGAACACCAATCTATTTCCAAATTTCTCTTTATTACTTAACTAAGCGGAATGCTGAATTTGGAAACACTGAATTGGTGTGGCCTTTCTGTGGGATTTTATGTGTTACAGACCACATTAAGAATTCCAGACATTAAATTTTCACTTTCCTGAAATTAGGCCAGTGTGCACTTCGTATTATATGAAATCCAAAATCTTTTCTAATCCATTTCCAGATGGATGTCTATTTTCAGTTCTCTCAACTTACTTTGGAGCTCAATAAAATATCAGCTACATGTTATCACCAATACTGCACCTGCCTACCACGGGACTTCATGGTACACGGGTTTAACTGCTCAAACAAAAAGGGTTTATTATATAATACTGTGTTAACAAATGAAAATAACACCATTAATACGTGCAAAACATCCATTGGGTTAATTTTTTAGCCTATCCGATCTATACGTACCACCAAACTATTGTAAGATATGTTAGCCGAATGGACACAGAATTAGGGCCAGTGTTAGTGGATAGGGGCTTAATAGAGAAAACGAACTGGCGATTATCTTACTGCAACAATAGGACTACCAGTAAACAGGCATTGTTGTTGTTTAATCTTACCACAAATATATGACTCGCTTTCACTCAGCAGTCGGGGAAGTTGTTACATTTGTCAATAAATATATCGAATTTTACAATAAAGTAACATTTAAAAATGTTTTACTGTAATGCATAGTATAATAACCTTTCTTATTTAGTTATATTATATTATGTATATGTATACAATAAAAGTAACTAAGGACAATGTATAAATTTTTTATTTTGATCAATCTAACATTTAATGGGTTTTAATAAACAAAACACTTGCGCTCGTATTAGTTGTTTAATTTCCATCTAGAAAATACTGTAAAACTCTATTTAAACTTTTAAGTGTATTCAATTAAATCGAAAACTATAATTATCTATAACGTAAACATTAACATAAAATATCCACTTAAAAAATTACTGTCATATAATAATATAAGATATTCATTTATTAAGAAATTTATAATTTATTTACTAATTGTATTTTCATTATTATGCTTAGAAAGCAAAGCAACAAAAACGAAAGAAACACTTCTATTTATTTGAGGCGCAGAAATTAGGACCATATGAGTCCCTTTTATTACTATTTTAACCTCTTAAAAGATACAGTTAATCTTAAATACATGCAAATTAAGGCTAATTAATACTATAACTTATCAACTTACGGGTATTCCACCTTCTGCTGACACTTCCATTCTACCACAGCTCACGATTCAAAGAGTAGGCCCCGCCGCGCCTTAATTCTAATCCTGCTTTATACTTATTTAAGTAATTTATTGTTTTACACTGACAGGAACGTCTATGAAATTGAAAAATTAACCACCTAAATACATACAGGTTGTGTTTTTAAAAGCTCAAATTGAGTTTTTAAAAATCTCAAACAATTCGCAATTCATTATTCATCGATAAAATAAAATTCAAAAACACGAAATGTTCTCTTATAATCCAACATATTGTACGTATTTTCTGAGCGTTGATACCATAGCTACTGAGAGGTCTTACATACGGTCAACAATAATGTAACTTTCAGTCGTTATTTAGGTTAATACTTGGTCTAATGGTAATTTACCGCTGCTACCATGCTCCTACAAATTTGAAACAGTGTACAGATTCTAACATTATAGAAATAGGGGATTGGAGAATTGGCAAGATTCTATTCTTAT
>NW_025784760.1:0-23551 GCF_021130785.1 Homalodisca vitripennis
TGTTTTTAATTTTTTGTTACATTACGATAGACAAGGGCTCTGCAATCCAGGGTGTACTGATTTAGTGCTACCACCACGTCTGATTCCAGAGTAGGTACCACTTGAAAGTAAGGGATTACCATTTTGCAATGTAACCATGTCCATGTGCTAAATCAGCACCCTCTGGAACTGAGGTTGTGTTAATCCTACACCTTTTACTTGTCTATGCTTTGAAGAATCACACACTAAGCGTAAACTAAGGTGCTAAATATAGATGCACGTCAAGGAAAACTCCCATACGTCATAGTAACGGCACAATCCGATGTCTAACAGCTTGGAATCCAAATGTTTTAGAATAATTCAAGTGATTAAATTTGACGAAGGACGTATTATTTAGGTTATTATAATCTTAGATCTACTAAAGGTTTAGTAGTTAATCATATACAATTTTCCATAAGGCTCAGCTATTAATCTTTGTTTCTTTCTTGCAAAGTACTGCATAAAAACGGCCGGTATTCAAACTCCTAGTCATATAAGATTCGAGAGAAACGCCATTAAAACATACTTATGCTCAACTTCAAAGACAAAATGTGGTCGACGCTTTATTATTTCGAGTGTAGAACCTACTCTTATGTTTTTATATCGTCTTGTTAAGATTAAAGTAATACAAGAATAATAGCAAAACGTAGAACCGCAAGAGTGGGTGGCGACCGGATATTGGAAGACACC
The DNA here is from genome assembly GCF_021130785.1 of Homalodisca vitripennis. Lineage (NCBI taxonomy): Eukaryota > Metazoa > Arthropoda > Insecta > Hemiptera > Cicadellidae > Homalodisca > Homalodisca vitripennis. Next base: position 709 of record NW_025784760.1, read on the forward strand.
ACTAGAGACATCAGACAAGCTGCGAGTATTGTCACTCGACTAATGGATCTTTCCGCCTCTCTACATACCTCCGCTTCCGACATGACGTCACTCACACTTCTCACAGACAGCGTTCCGTCTGTAGAGTCAAAACATTTGTAAATGCTTTTGTCGCGTTATTTCAGTTTAATGCTTTAATCTTACCCAGTTAATGAAATGCATAATTACAATTACGTTATACTTCGATTATTTATAACGATTAATGCGATGTCAACTTTATACTTTAGTTCGTTAAAAAGCGGCACAGGCTACTGACTGTTTGCTTTGTCTTGAACTTTAAATAATTCCGAATATTCCAAAATGTTAATTTGACATGTTCATGAATGATAGTATCAGCCAAAGGGATTAATCGTTTTAGGCATGAAAAAAAAATTATGTATTATGATCCTTAATAATCATATTTCGGATAGTGAATAAATATTGCAAACTAAACTCTCCTCATGACGGTAGATTTTGTGTATTTTTTTCCTTTTATGACCCACAGAATCCAAAACTATTATAACCAGAAAATTTTATATAATTATAGGCTTATGCAATATAGCGAGAGCTCGTGAACGCAATAACTGCCGTAATTTTAAAAATATCGAGACCAAACTTTTGGTACAAAGCAGTACTTGCAAGTAACCTTGGATGGGTTTGTTAGTCAGTCTTAACTAATATAAGTTCAAGAGATTGTGGCCAATCGCATTCAAGCAAAAATTTTTAAATCGACTATTTCCCAAAATATATCTAACATTCTTTGTTTGATATTTGTTTTTTGACGATGAAAGGATTGCAAAGGAAACCGGATTTTCCAGACATTTTCAATCGTTCAGTGACCCAAAATGGTAGATTTTTTTATATACTAGGTATTTATAAAAATATTTACTGTTACTTTTTTCGATATCTTTCAAGGTTTTCAGATTGTACCGTGCCTCCAAGTTTGGGAAAATCCATGATTATATATCAGGTGTAATTACAATTTAGAGCAAAAAAGTGTTTTAGTATTATCACTTAATTTAAAATAATGTTTTGTTACTATACATTTTTTTATATTAAGTAAGATTTTCAAATAGCAAGCGTACAAATTTTTAAGTACTCAGGCTATAAACTATTACGAGCATAATTGGAGATGTAATAACTACTTTTGTTCTTAATAGATTGAGAATCAGCGTGGTCGTGGTACAGATACGGTATATAAAAAAAAACCTTTAAAAAAAATATTAAAAAACCAAAAGTTTCAAGAAGGCAGCATTCACATTTGGGTGGTCAAAATTTTATCTCGAGTATTTTTATGACATAAATCAAAATTGAAACGTTTCTTAAATTTTCAAGCAGTTTCGAGCAAGATTAACCCTTATTCTTTTAAAATTCTTGAGATTTCAACATGATGGCCGTTTTTTTAACTTATGGAAGTATGCAATTAATCCATTGAAAGTAATTATGTTTTTTAAATGTTAGAAAATACATTAACTGGAACTAAATCGAGTCTTTCCAAAGTATATAAATAAATACATCAAAATTTTATTTTGTAAAATTACTGCACCAAGTATCCTAGTACCATTTTAATTTACATCCAAACAATCCTGAGATAGGTTGTCAGCCCCTGAAAGATATTCCAATCTCTTCATCCATTTTATATTGAAATTGTAAATGGTGGCGGACTTGAAGTCGGAGAGTGAAACTGTTTTTTTGTAAGCACCTTCGATTTAGGAGCAATAACTCCAATAATTTCGGTAAACTAATCGAACTACTTTGAGCCAGTATGGAGAACCCCTGTCCAAGTGAGACTTGAGACCATTCCTTACCTTTTCAGTTAACAAACTTATGATGATAAATGGTTGAACTTTACTGTAGTTTAGTCGTCCCCCAATGAAAACAAACCCAGACATAGAAAAGCTTCTACCCGTAATGACACTTGTAAAATGTAAACTGACTTTTACAGATAAATAACAACAAACATTTTTGATCATTCTGTTTAAGAGTGTATAAATTATTATTTATTTATTACTCTTGACTTTGACAGGTGATTAAAACATATTTACTACCTGCTGATTAGTCAAAGTAAGTACATAAATATAATAGATAATGGAGTTTTTAGGGAATTTTAAAAGGACCAGTGGATAGTAGCCTGGAGGGATCTCCAAGTAGGAATATAGCTGTATGTTGAGTAGGAACTCTAAGAATGTACAAATGAAACTTTAGTACATTCGTTCCAGTAGCGTTTACGTGATTGAGTTTACAAAAAACAGACAATTAAATTTTTATATAATAGTATAGATAATAAATATAATATAAGGACTTGCTATAAATTATTACATAAATTGTTAAAATATCGTAGAAACTCGATCGATCAGGAGTGTGAAAAATCCATCACACTCAAAAGATATAGTCGTTTATTTCGAAAACCTCAATAGTTTTAACCTTTTGTAGAATTCTTGGAACAAAAATTCTGTGACGAAAAAATAAAAATAAAAAAAAAATTGATAGTACTGAGAAGAATTGATAAAACAATCATACAGCCACACTTGATTAATGATGAACCTTGCAACAGATCTTCAAGCCATTTTATTTTTTTCTGTCCATTAACCAGTTTGTTCGCGCCCGGACGTGTTACTTTAAATCAATATCTTTAACTATGTACTTATAAGTTCGAATTTCCTTTGTAAAGTTTTTAAATGTGTCTTGTAAAACGCTTTTTTATGAGAGTTAAGGTCTGGCAGAATAATTTATAAATCGAGTGTAGATGTGTAGAGTTACAGAGTTTTATGAATAAGTTTAATATGATAATTTATCTGTTGATCTTAAAGGATTTAAAGAAAAGGTGACATTCGTAACGTGAACCTCTCTGAAATATTTTAAGTTGGCCGTTCTGTAAAGATTAATCATGGAAATAATTGAGGGTTATATATTATAAACAGTGTGATGTGCTTAAATAAAACAATTGTTTTCCAAAATTGTAAAATCGCAATTTGTTTTGTTAAGAATTTTATTGATTAAATTTTATTAAATAATAATGAGTTTGAGATAAACACTTTTGGTTCTAACAAAGAAGAAAGATTGTGGTAACAGTAAAAACATTAGCCGTGGAGATTAATGTTTTTTTTTTGTTTTTCATGAGTTGTTGGAAATTCACTTTGAAGAAGAAGATAAAAGATTGATGATTTCATTAGTTTTTTCACTAGTCTGAGGTAACACCAATATTAAAGTGTCAAATAATAATTTAGCTGAGGTTGACGGAATTATGTGCGCTCTTCCCGCAGTAAGATGTTATCAAAATGCCTTAATAGATTCATTACGGTGACGCTTTCTGAGTTTTTATAACTATTTACTTATTCTAGCCTTTTGTTGTATTACTATGTTTTATAATGGTTATAGAATTTAAGAGTAACATTTGGAACAGAACTGTGAAATGAAGACTTCTATAGCCAGTACTTTTTTTTATTTCTATATTAAAAACTATTATGTGCTAAACACTATAATGCATATGTATCTATCATCTGCATTGTATTTAGCTCTATTCTGTCATACATGTGTTTAAATAACCTTACTAACAAAATGTCATTAAACTCGTCTTGCCGGAAGTCAAACCCGGACCTCTCAATTGTTGAGACTGAATGCTCTTCTGTATTACACTGAATTTCTGTGTATTAACTATTATGTAGAAGCGGTTCAAATAGTCATTCTAAGTTCACTTTTAATTTAAACACTACAAACATTATGATAGAATATCCAAACATATGAATTGGTGATTCATATCCATGAATGCTGTTCTTAATTTACTTTACATAAAAATTAAGGTGAAAAATATTTACGTAGGCTTTTTTGTGAAAATAAATTTTACACAACGTTGTCTTACACTGCCTTGAAATCTCTTTATTTTTCTCAAGCGGGGAAGAAAGTGGCAAAGCTTTTTATTTTATAAACTAATTCATGTCACTTTTAAATTGTGAGCGGGTTTTCAATTGTTTGACATATCGTTGCGGAAAGAGTAAGCTGGAAGCTGGTTTGTAAATGATTGCTATCAACGATGGAATTAGCAAGAAAGGTGCGGGATTGGAGATTTCTCCTGATTACCGTTGTTGAACCCAAAGGAGTTTAGAGGCTTATTGCGTCCAAGACAGATTAGGCAATGCCCGAGACAGTCGTTGCTTTACTAGCGTTTTCCGATGCAACATTGTTTGAGGTTATACTACAATTTTAAATCACTCCATATTCTATTCTCCATCTTAAATCACTCCAGCTAATTCTTCATATTTCAATATGCACATATGAAACAAATGAATTATTTATCCTAAATATGAAAAGTAAGGCATGACTTCAAAATTATTTCGAAATAGATTTTTAACCTTATTCTTATGAATAAAAATAATATGGACAACATTTATTTAAGAACTAAGCAAATTCAACTATGATAACATAAGCAGGTATGAAGAAGACCATAGACTTCATAAAAATAAGAAAACATGATCTTATAAAAGCATTGCTAAAAATATATCTTTACGCTTCCATGGTATGCTGTTAATTTCAATGTTCTAGAAGCGAAATATATTGTAGTTTTCTGAGCGCTGACAGATTCATTTAACTTTCTTGGTATTTTCAAAAGCCAATTTTTGAAATGGATTTATTTATACACAATGTAGATCATTACTTTTAAAAATAAATAGCCAATACTACTGACAGTGCGATCACGGATCTCAGATACTACTAAACCTAAGCTATGATACTTTACAAGGATATTCATGGTAGTTTATTTGTATAATTGGTGACTAAGTCCTTGTGTACCACATAAAATTATTTATATTGCACGTTTTTACGTTATTTAGAACCAACTAACTACTAAAAATTACGGAAACTACTAATTCAAAATGTCTAAATAAAACATACGTTTGGGCTCCCTGTTTTACTGATATGTTTCTAACTCCGAAGATTTATTTTTAACATGAACTACTGAAGTCGATTCTTTGAGAGTTTACCTACAGAACCTCCTCGTAGACCTCTACTAGGAACAGTTGTTTTTAATCAATCATTGGGAGTCAACTCCAAGGGCCCTTTAGGTCAAGCAGAAACCTATTGGTACATTTCGAAAATATAATAAACTTTTGCGTCTATAATAATTATGTGTCAAATATACTAAACAAGAAATGATGTGCTCTTTTAAACTGATGTGCACTGGCCTTAGGCAAATTCCTTGAACTGTGCGCAAACATTCATGCTTTGTAGAAACGTGTTTTTGCTCGAAAACACGAGTTCGTAGGATGGAGAAGGGCAGGATGCGACCTTATTCACAACTAGACTTTGAATGGATACATTACTTGTGGATTCTTCAAATTTTCAACGAAAGGTCGCGATGAAAAGGAAAAACGAGGTTTGCGCAGATATTGATGGAAGCATGAACTTACAATTGCGTGCGATCCATTTGTATTGCTTCCATCAGAATACGTCTGCCAATGTCAGCCCTTCAGTCACGAGAGCCAAAGGGCCTCTTATTTGCTTCTTCTTCTTGCTATCTTCCAACCTTTTCAAGTGTCACTGTTTGGATTTAATATAACGGTTGTTATTAACAAGAATATGTATTTATTATGGATTTCATGGAACACACACCTCAGATTTTGAGGACGTTGGTATACTTTAATTTAGTGCTACCTCGAGACAAAATAAATTTGTTAAAGATGATAAATTGGCAAGTCCACAAATGAGTCTGGAATAACTTTAATCAAGTTTTAGGTATTTTTATATAAGAGGACCGCTTATAAAAAATTTTTATTTTGTTGATTATACCTTAGAAATTATCAATAACTTCCTCATTTATCCATCGTTTTAGTGTTGATGATCGTTTTAGTATTGATGATTTATAAATTATTATACCCTTAGCTATTTATGTAATTGTATTTTGGTTTGATGGTTGTAGGCTATAATGAAAGAGATCAAATTTGTGTCGGTTTTGCTGCAGCCTTTCCTATCAAGCTTATTAATTTACTTTCACTTGTTAACTTATATTTGAGCACGTTTATGCATTAAATAAACCTTACAGAATATATACCTAAGGCTAATTACGGTAGGATATACCTACATAATATGCAACTTGTGAGTTAAAAAGACTATATTTAAATCTATCCGTTGATATGGTAGAAGCAATGTTCATACGAAATGTTGTTCTCAATTAGATTTGAATTTATTTTTCTCAGTACAGAAACTAAACAAATAACAAAGTAGGACACAAACACAATGCAGCAAAATTGAAGGTCTTATTAAAATCCTGTTATCTTAAAAAATATTTTTGAATGCAATAAATAATACATATGCATTTTCCATTTAAAATTAAAGATAAATTTCTGGGGTAGTTATTAAAATAAAATAAATGTTTTTATAGTTAAATTTAAAAACATTTTCTGTTGAATACTTGTGCTTTAGTTTAAGCTTAAATACCTTGGTTTGTGAAAATTAAACACCATGGTGAAGCTCCACTACTTTAACCAATAGAGGGGGAACCAATACAACATGTTAACAGATGTTAATTGTCTCTTAATGAACTAATGTCGATGTCTATTTGGTGCCTGGTAACGCGTTGCTCTCTTGATGAGTCAGTGGTTTACATTTAATACTCTAGCATTGCACTGGATTAATTAAATTCACCTTAATTACTGTATGATTAGATATGGATAATAATAGTATTTTGATACAATTTTAGTTCTTATTTATAATAGATAAGGCGTATCAAATTTATCATTCGTTAGTAATAGTCACATTTTATTAAAAAAAATATGTTCAAAATAGCCATACTCTTTTAATGGGTATTTGGTTTTAAGAATTTGGTTATCATTAATGAAAGCTTGCTTTACTGACAAAATATCCCAATGCAATGTAATACAGCTATTTATATTTTAAAATTTACTAAAAATACCTTTATCGTGTCATTGTTTGAACTCATATCACTTTTTCATATTTATCTCTTTTTCAAATGGTGTTTCACAATTCATCGTTCAAATAAAAATCACGTACTCAATTAAAATTTAATTTCTGTTAAATTAATTGCTTTTTTAGGTAAATTTAAGTTTTTATCACCGAATAAAATAAAATACATAACACATCCAAAACCAAAGCGAACTTTAATGGAAAAGTTTACAATTAAAGTTTATTGATGTTACAAAGTACGAGTACGCCACACCACGTGTCACCAACAGGCTTCGCTGAAGTTAAATACTAACTTTCAAGTCTATAGCAGATTTTATATATTTTATTTGACGAGATCTGCGGAAAGATAGAAAGACATACTATCATAAAGAAATGTGTACATCTCCTACGGCAGACAAGTGATAAACTGTTTCAGCCTACTGAGTTAAAATCCTTCAATGAATGAAACTGAGCCAAAATGTATGGTTGGACATGCATCATGATAAAACTCATTCATGTCTATATAGAAATGAAGTTTCACGCAATATTGAAAGTCAAGAGGTGAAATTTTTCTCTAGATATCTGGCGACATATTAAGACATAACCATGTTTTGTTAATTACATTAGGTTTCATAACAGTGTTTCAAAGAATAAAAGTTCCGGTGAGCTATGAGGGTACTACAATGTAAGAGTGCGATGAAATAATATCTTGTCAGCGAGTTTCAACAAAGGGTTTCGATACTTTTCCTTTTTGCTCTATGAATAAAATTTACATGTTGAAATTTAAAATACAAATTTCAGTTCAAGACACAAATTTCTGTTTTTTTCACAAATTTTATTATGCTAATATTTCCCCGTTGCCATCATGGTTATACTTAAAACCAGTGTAAAAATGCTCACTAAAACTCAGCTAGATTCATGCAGAGACAAGGACTATCATTAAGCTCAGTGTTTCTATTATATATATATATATATATAATATATATATATATATATATATATATATATATATATATAATATATATAAGTAGATATAAACATGCCGATTCTGGCGCACTTTTGGGACAGTCAGAAAATCAACGTAAAATACTGTTTAAAGGACAATAAACGAATCTGTAACTCACGAATGGAAAATTACCGAATCTATAGCTGTTTGCTTTTACTTTCTTGAGCTCTAAAAATCTTCGAAATCTTTACTCTACAAAGTTAATTGTAACATAGTCTTCTACTTTCTTAAGCTCTAAAATCTGCTACAAATCTTCGAAATCTTTACTCTACAAAGTTAATTGTAACACAGTCTTTATCTTTAATAGTCTTCTTTCCAGTAACAACCAAGTGTAATTTTTCATTTTTGTTCAATTCTTTAATCTTTTTTTCATCCAAAACAGTCAAAAATCTGTTTGGCAAGTGTACTTTACAATCTTCCAACTCGGCAATTATTGTAAACCCGAATTTATCTTTTATTTTCTCCAAATTCAAAATTTTGTATTTCTTATTTTCTTCTAATTCTATTAATCTCTTGTATTCTTTGAACTTTAAATCACCAACCTTATTCAACTCTTGTAACAGCGCCATTTACATAGAAAAAAATTAATACTTCTACACTTTTAAGGTGAAAAAATCAAAACTATACTTCCAAAATACACAAAAAAACCGGGGTTTTGACCCTAAAAACACGGTTTTTTAGGGTCAAAACCACAGCTCTTAAGGTGCATATATACTAGAGTTTTTTTGAAAAATCCTGAAAATCTACTGAATTTCTCTAATTATTGCGAATTTTTAGCTTTAAAGTTGATAATGTGAACGATATTTCTCGAAAAATCACTACAAAATTGAAATTTAAAAAATCTCTAAATAAAATTTTTTCTATATAAATAGAAGAATCAAAGGCTGTTTAACCATAAATTGTGCTGATTTGTATCAAATTTTAGTAAAAATCTGTACTTTTCAAAGTGTTAGTTAAACAAATTTTTCTTCTTTAAATAGAAGAATCAAAGGCTGTTCAACCATAAATTGTGCTGATTTTTATCAAATTTTTGATAAAAATCCTTAGAAATCTACTGAATTATTGCTATTTTTCAGCTTAATAAAAAGATATTTTACTAAAAAGTAAAACTTGGCAGATTCAAATTTTCCCTATTTAAATGGAGAGGAAAAAGATATCCTGCCCCGTACTGCAAAAAAGATGTTTTCGAACATCATTTTACCCGACATTATAAGTCGAAAAATCATTTGAAGAACAAAGAAATTTATAATAAAGAAACTAAATTATTTGAGGACTTGGGCTAAAGAGAATCAAATCGATGGTCACGAGAAGATGTACAATATAGAAAAATTGCGTGAACTAAAGAAAAATTTTAAGGAAAGTAAAAAAGATCTCAATCTATTTAAAGATGAAAAAATTCAATCAATCGCTGAGAAATTGTCCATTGAAACAAACGATAAAACTAAGTCTGAAATGATCGAAGAAATTGACAAAACTCTTAATGAGAAACCTGAAAAATATCATTGATGTAGAAGTTTTATCCTCAATACACGGTCTTTTCAAGCAATACATTTTAACAAATTTAAACGATAATTCCATGTCAATTTACAAATATCTATCAATTATGAGGCCAGAAATTAAGAGTTTAATCGAGAAATTTCAAGAAAAATGTTAAAAAATATGAAGGGTTATCTCTCTTTGGAATGCGAATATGAAAGAACTTTAGTAAACGGTGAACGACAAACTTGCCCAATGTACTTTACTATAAAAGCAGACGAAATCTTCGACGTAAACGACTTTATTACTAAGCAATTTAATAAATTAACACATCGTGAACAAACAAATCATCCAAATAAGGGTTCTGGATGGACATTTAAAAGGTGTAAACAACTAGTTTTGAGCATTAATAAACACGAAATGATGAACGCAGGATCATATATCGATTTGCCAAAGAAAATCAAAGATAAAAAAGCTTGTATAAATATCAAAAATAAAGATGATTATTGCTTTATTTATTCTATCCGATGTGCTATTGAAAAACCCGAAAGAGACTGCGAAAGATCAAAAACAATATGAAAAATTTGTAAATGACGAGATATTTTCAGGTTTCGAGTATCCAATGTCCTTAAAAGATATACAAATTATTTGAGAAACGAAGTTACAATTCCAAGTACAAATATCCAAAAATGTCTATCAATTTCTACAGTTTTGATGAAAGTATTAAGGTTGTTCCGTTACAAATTTCTGAAAAAATATGATGCAGAGTTAAACATTGATTTATTGTATTTTAAACAAGAAGACAAATCTCATTTTGTTTTGATAACCGATTTAAGTAGGTTAGTGAGTTCTCAAACATCCAAACATGGACATAAAAATTTTCTATGCAGAAGATGTTTAAGCCATTTCTACAAATCTGGAGATTTAAACAGATCATTTAGAAATTTGCAAGCAACACGAAGTTTGTAAAGCCAATTATGCCGTTTCCAGGTCAAACAACAACATTTACTAATTATCAAAAGAAATTTTCTCATCCTTACGTTATTTATATGGATTTTGAGAGCATATTAGAAAAAATTCCGACATGCAAGAACAATCCACAAAGATCGATTACAACCAAGATTCAGAAGCACATTCCTTATGGTTTTACTCTATATTTAGTGTCAAATGTGACGAATCGCATGTATAAAACCGATATGTTATCGAGCCGAAAATGAAGACGATTTGCCTAATGTTCCTGCAAAATTGTTTTGAAGAGCTCAATAAAATATCAAAATACATAGCTAAAAAGTATAATTCTAAGAACAAAAAACCTATGAAATTGACCGAAGAAGAAGAATTAGCGTACCAAAATTCTAGTCTTTGTCATATTTGTGAATGTGAGGGTTTTGATAATCAAACAAGAAAAAAAGTACGAGATCATTGTCATTTAACAGGTAAATTTAGAGGTTCAGCTCATTTATCTTGTAACTTGAATCTCAAATTTCCTCAAAATATTCCAGTTTTCTGTCACAATATGTCAAATTATGATACTCATTTGTACATAAAAGAGTTGGCAAAACAGTATGGTAATGTTGATTTGATCGCAAACACCGATGAAAAATACATAAATTATTCAGTAAATTCAGGATATGGGTATGAGTTTGAAGATGATAAACCAAGAAAGTTCATCAAGTTTTCTTTCGTAGATACGTTCAGATTTATGGCATCGTCTATAGAAAAGTTAGCTAAAAACCTCAAAAAAGATGATTTCAAACATACAAATCATTTTATACAAGATGGTCCTGAACGCAATTCTAGATAGACAACCAAATGACGAAGAAGAAATCTTTAAAATTCTATCTGGAAAAGGCATATTTCCTTACGAATTTATCGACAGTATTGAAAAACTTGATTACACAGAAGAATTGAGAATTCAAGATTTCTATTCACTTTTGACAGACGAGAGCATATCTGAGAAAGATTTTCAACACTACTTAAATGTATGGAACAAATTAAAAGTAAAAAATCTAGGAAATTACTCCGATCTCTATAACATTCAAGATGTTCTATTGCTCGCTGATATATTTGAAAATTTCAGAAACATTTGTCTAAATTGTTACAAACTCGATCCAGCACATTATCTGACTGCTCCAAGTCTCGCATGGGACGCTATGTTAAAATTAACGAAAATTGAGCTTCAGCTAATTAACGATTATAACATGTATTTGATGATTGAAAAAGGTATTCGCGGAGGCATTTCTCAATGTATTAAACGATATGTTAAAGCAAATAACAAATATTTGAAAGATTTTGATGAATCAAAGCCTGAAAACTATCTGTTGTACGTCGATGCCAATAACCTTTATGGTTACGGGCTTATGCAAAATTTACCATATAACGAAATCAAGTGGATGAACCCGAAAACATATACAAAAGAAGAGTGGCAAGAAACAATTTTAGAACTCACTGGCGACGAAGATTATGGCTATATTCTTGAAGTCGATCTAGAATATCCAACAAATTTACACGAACATCACAAGGATTTACCTCTTGCTCCAGAACATTTTAAAAACAAACTTTGCACAACTCTACTGGATAAAACTGAATACGTTGTTCATTCGAGAAATTTGAAGTTCTATTTGGAACAAGGTATGATTTTGAAACATGTGAATAGAGTTATCGCATTCGATCAGAAGCCTTTTATGAATAAAAGTACATTGATTTTAATAACACAAACATGAGAAACCAAAGCTACAAGCGACTTTGAAAAGGACTTTTTATAAGCTGATGAACAACTCAGTTTTTGGAAAATCTATGGAAATAATGTGAGAAACAGATGTGATATTAAGCTTGGAAATGAAGAATTTTCAATGAAACAAGCTAAGAAAACAAATTTCAAATGCTTTAACATCTTTGACGACAACTGTATAGCGAGTCACATGTACAAACAAAAGGTTAAATTTAACAAGCCAATCTACATAGGATTTTCAGTTCTCGACCTCTCAAAATTGCTAATGTACGAGTTTTATTACAACAAATTAAAAAAGTTTTGATCCAGATTTGAATCTGTGTTACATGGATACAGACAGTTATTTCCTAGAATTGAAACGAGATCCCTTTAAAATTATTAAAGAAAATATAGATGATTTCGATACGAGCGACTATCCAAAAGATCACGAATGTTTCACTACTAAAAATAAGAAGGTAATAGGGAAATTCAAAGACGAATTGAACGGCGAGATATTAGAAGAATTTTGTGGATTGAGATCAAAGATGTACTCGTACAAATATCTAGACAAAAATCCAGTAAGATGCAAAGGGATTAAGAGAAGCGTTGTAAATAAAACAATAAATATCGAAAACTTGAAGAAATGTTTGTTCGAAGATAAAGAAGAAGAATTTAGGGAGATGACAGTAATCAAAAGCTATAAACATGATTTGTATACCATCACCATAAACAAGCTGGCACTGAACGCTAAAGATGATAAGAGAAATGTCCTAGAAAATAAGATCGATACAGTACCGTATGGCTATAAAAATGAAGCAAAATCTGATATATTAGACGAATTAAATAAACTTGGAAACTTTGATAATTATGTAAATGGAAGATGATTTAATTTCACTGTCACAAGTGTAAAAAAGAGAAACGAAAAATATAGATTCAAAAATCGTTCAAAACTCAAAACGGGTTGTATAGAATTTGCAGCAAAATGTTCAAAATGTAAGACAAATAAGAGTAAATTTATAAAGAATCCTTATGAAAAACAAGTAAAGAAAGAATCTAAGAATAAGGAAGAAATCGAGATTGTGAAGCTAGAGAAATTCATGCAACCAGTACGAAAAAAAAGTTTAAAAAGAGAAAAATTATAACTTTAGGAATTGACGATTTATGGGCAGCAGATTTAGTTATAATGTCTAACTATTCAGATCAAAATGATGGATTTAAGTATATGTTAAATGTTATTGATACTTTCTCAAAATATGCTTGGTCAAGAGCTATCAAAAGAAAAAACGGCAAGGATGTTTCAAAAGCCTTCGAAGATATAGTAAAAGATGCCATAAGGATCAATCACAAACCTCCTAACCTACTTCATACAGATAAGGGTTTAGAGTTTAAAAATAAAGAATTTAACGATGTTTTTGAGGAAATACAACATTAAGATTTATCATACTGAAAACGAAGAGAAATCAAGTATTGTAGAGAGATATAACAGAACCCAAAATGAGAGAATGAAAGTAATTTTTGAGATTAATAAAAACTTTAAATGGATCGATATTCTTCAAGAAATCGTAAAGAAATATAACGATACTGTTCATAGCACAATCAAAATGAAGCCTTAAAGACGTAGATAAAGATGCAGAAAAAAAGAGTTATTAGAGTCGGTTTTTAAGTATGTTCCACCAGAAATTCACACGAAAACTAAATTTAAGTCAACTGATCATGTAAGAATTGTTTAGTAAAAAACAAACATTTTCGAACAAATATAAGAAACAATTGGTCAAGAGAAATCTTTGTGATTTATCAAATTAATAACACAGATCCTGTAACTTATAGTATAAAAGATTTAAATAATGAAGAAATAACCGGAAAGTTTTATGAATATGAATTGAGAAAAGTCAAAGATTTTTTCTTATATAAATGGAGGCCCAAAAGAAATGTTCAGTGTGCAAAGAAATAAAAGGTTTTGAAGCTTTTTATAAAAATAAGACTAAAAAAGACGGATTTGAATATTATTGTAAGGATTGTCGTTAAAAAATATGAAAGAGATTTATACGATACAATGGAAAAAATTAACTTTAGAAGAGAAAGAGTGTCACATTTGTAAAGAAATTAAGAATATTTCTGAATTTAATAATCGACATTATAGTAAAGATAGAAAGGACGCTTTTTGTACAGGAAAGTGCTAGAAGAATGTACCGAGAAAGTCAAAAGAAAGAGACTCATTGTGAATGTGGAAGAACTCTTCAGTGGTTACCTTATCTTCAAAAACATTTACAAACAAAAATATCATAATTCGAGAGAGTTTAATAAAATTTATTAACATTTTCATCGTGTAATTTAGATATTCTATAAATCAGTCGAGATTCTGCCATATTTGTAGTAAAATGATTTCCGTTGTATAAAATATTCAAAGATTCTTTCATTTGGTTATACAGATTGATAGAATTTGGTTCGTCATCAATGAACAAAATCTCTAATTCAGGATAATTTATTTTTAGATGTTTTAATCTTTTCGGTATTTTTTTCTCTTTTGAGCTCTGATAACGTAATAAGGATATTCCCACATGTGATTCTTCTTAATTAACACAAAAAAAATGGTGTTTTTTCTTATCAAAATCTTTACAAACAAGGTCTGGTTTCATCAAGTCAATTTTTACACTTTGTTTTGCGATTATTTCCGTTTTGATTTCATCTTTAATTTGCAAGTGTTTTTACTTCATCCTCTAAATATTTAATCTTGTTTTCAAGTTTGTACTCACCAAGTTTTCTAATAGAGGGCAAAACTTCTTTTGTAACCCAAGTTTTGAAGATTTTTTTACTCTTTTTTATGTGATCTCAAAATTAAAGAATAAAGTCCTGATTCATTGATGAAAATAGTATTTTTTTGAAAGTTAGAAGGTAGGGCAATCGAATGACCCACCTTATTTATTTCAGAATATGATAATTTATCATCATTATCAACATGCTCTCTAACTGCTTGTTTCGTATTTTTCATATTCTAGAATTTCTGCAACATCTTTAGCTTTAAACCAAAATTCGTTATTTTTATCCACAATCGTAAAAATATGTTTGTTTTCAAATCTAAGTTGATTATTGAGCAGGTCTACAACTGATTCCATTTAGATAGAAAAGAAATTTAACTAGTAATTTTTATTTCAGTATAAAGTCCAGATTCATTGATAAAAACAGGGTCAGGATGAAGATTGTTAAGGGGCCATTCGAATAGCCCTTGTTTTTTAAGTAAAAATATTGAATTTTGTCATCATCATCAACTCATTTTTATTCCTTTTTCAATCTTAAATATATTGTTGTTTTACTCTCATTATTTAATAAATTTCCCTCAGAGTCTTGTATAGTTAGAACGATTTTTTGAATTCTTTTAATATTTTTTCTAATTGGAATATAATCGATTTCATTCGGTTTTTCACTGATTTTTGATCCATAAGCAACATTTGGGAAAAAAGTGTACAAAATTTCAGATTCTTTGTGAAGATGTTCGGTATGATTTTTCAAAACTAGGTTCAACGAGATTACAATGTACTTCAATTACATCAAACGGTCTAAAATTTTGGCGTTTTATTTCCTAAATATACCTGATTTGGCTCAATAGTTTCTTGAACAAACCCTAATAAATCTACTATAATTGCTGAAAACATTATTCTTACTGGTGATTTTATTTGAATTTTATTAGAGAGATAATTTTTTTGCATTTCAAACTTGTTTTCGTCAAAGTTTTAAAGATTTATCTGATTGTTTGAATGTTTTCAGATAATTTTTAAGGGAATTTTTTATTTGAATCGAAGGTATAATATCCTTTGTTTAAACCATAATATTTTGTTATGTTCTTCTCACTAAATCCTATACAATAAGGAGAACTTTCACTAATATTTATTACAAAATTGTCAGAATAAAAAACCGCTTAAACCGATGAAAATAATTTGATTCTTCCTCTAAGTGTAATAGGATGTTCCAAGTTTAAAACTAATTTAGAGCTTTCTGAAGTCAACTTGAACAGCTTCATTTTCGCAAGCGTTGCTTCAAGATGAAAATCTTCTATTTAAATGGAGAAATTTTTAAAGCAAAAAGATCAGATAAAACTTCAAACGTTTGAAGAAAGTAAGAAAGATCAACTAATCAGATTGTTAATTGTTGGTTCAAGTGGATGTGGAAAAACAACTTTATTATTGAATTTTATCTACAATAGGTTGATTCCTTATTCCAATTTGTATGTTTTTAGTAAATCTTTAGAACAAGACGCCTATAAAAAATTACAAGAAAGATTTGAAAATATTGAGAAAAACTTAAACAAAAAAATATCACATTTTTATAATGCTTCTGAGGACATAGTTCCATTAAGCGAATGTAAACCAAATTCTTTAATCGTTTTCGATGATTGTATTTTAGAAAATCAAGACGTTATTAAGGAATATTTCGTAATGTCCCGTCACAAAAATATTCTCTTGTATCTATCTTTCTCAATGCTTTTCAAAGGTTGATAGACAAGTTATAAGAAATAACCTGAATAATGTTGTGTATTTTTTAAGCAAGACGATCACTATTCGAGAAAGATTTATAACAATTATGTGGGGGATCTGATATGAGTTTTAACCACTTTTATTGAGTTATGTGATAAAATTTGGAAGGAAGACTACGGATTTTTAACTATTAATCTAACTTTGAAGCCTAAAAATGGTAAGTAAATATCTGAATAAATTTTCTAATATAAATGCTGCTCAGTGGTCTGACAAATATACTTGATAAAATATTTGTTACAATTATTTTTACATTATCTTTACTTTTTATTCACATTATGAAAATAACAGAAAGAAAAAACGGTAAATCTGTTCACGTTCCACGTTCACGTTCATGTTTCACGTTTCGTGTTTACGTTCCACGTTTCGTGTTCACGTTCTCGTTCACGTTCTCGTTCACGTTCTCGTTCACGTTTTTACGTTCCACGTTTTACGTTCCACGTTCACGTTTTACGTTCCACGTTCACGTTTTACGTTCCACGTTCACGTTTTACGTTCCACGTTCACGTTTTTTACGTTCCACGTTCACGTTTTTACGTTCCACGTTTCAAAATTTTCCTAAATAAATGGCGAACGTAACTTCTGAAGAAGCGAAAAAACTTGATCAAATCGAAAAGAAATTAATCAAAGAATTTAAAGAACAGATTCGAATTGATGAAAAAAGAACAAGAATTTATTCAAAAAATTAATCAACCTGTAACATCTGCAATAAAAAATGTTGAGGGCAAAATTGAAAATGTTTTAAGCGATAATCAAAATTTGATGAATTTGGTTCCAGTTGTACGACAATTTGCTGATATTTCGATACCAGAATCTGAGTTTGAATTGCCAAAATTACCATCTTCAACACCATTTAGACCTCGAATCATTGAAGACTCTACCATAGTTGAACCAATAAGTCCTGGAACAACGGATATAATAATTGGTGAAATTGGTAAAAAATTTCTTCCTAGAGTAAAAGATGATAAATTTGGTTTGTATTGGGATAAAAAAAAGAAAAGTTTTTATGATTGGAAATTTTGCCCGTGAATTTTTGAACATAATGATATCATTATTAATGAAAAAACATATGAAGGAACTCAAGGTTTATGGAGATTATTAACAGACTATGACGCTCCAAAAGATAATTTATATTCTGAAGAAGATTTGAAAAAGTATACAGAAATTTTATGGGAATCTGACTCAATTTACAAAAATAATGATCCATCTACTAAGAAGCCTAAGTCAAGTAAAGGTAAAAAATAATATGAAATTAATTAAACCAATTTGGGAAAAACGAATCGAAGGATCAGGTGTAAGAAAATACAATGATAATAAGATTGAGTACAGATATATCGACGATTTGACAAAACTCGATGGAATTATAAATTATATCTATGCTCAAGAAAAGGCTGGAAACAACAATTTTTTGAACGAAAAAGAAAGCGAATTAAAGATTTTTATTTCGAACAAACTTGATGAATTGATTGAAAAACCTGATGGAATTAAATATTTAAAGCGAGTTTTGCCAGCAATAAGTTCATCTATGATTGAAGGTAGCGGACTTTTGAATGATTTTATCAACAATTTACCTTTTGAATTACACGTACCAACTTATCAGTATCTGGGGCCTGGCACAAAACTCGAAAAAAGACTAAAAAGAGGAGATCCTGGTATAAATAAATTAGACCAAGCTGCTATGGAACACGATATTTTTTATGCAAAACATAGAGACACAAATTCCAGACATATTGCGGATAAAACTTTGCAAGATAAGGCAATGGATCGATTTTTATCAAAAGATGCTAGTTTAGGTGAAAGATTTGTTGCACTTCCAACAGTTTGGAGCAATGTTTTTGAAGAGAAAACTAGGAATGGGAATTGAAGAGAACTTGAAATTTTAACTATATAAATGGAGGTGAACGTAAATTTCAGTAAAAATCAGAAAGAAAAAATAAAATCCGCTTTTAAGAAAAAAATACCCGTTAGTATTCAATTTAAAATAGATCAACTAAAAAATGGCGAAGATAAGATATTTTTAACAAATAGACAATACAATAAACTCGAAAAAACATAAGAAAAACAATAAAGGAACCAGAATAGAATTTTCTTATAATCAGTTGAAAGAACTTAAAAATGGTGGACTTTTGAAAGATTTATTAGATTTTGGAGAAAATATTCCAGTTGTTAAAAATGTTGTTCCTTATGTTCGTAAAGCTGCTCCAATCGTTAAAAAAGATGTGATTCCTATTGTTCGAAACATTTTAAATTGGTTAGATAAAGAGTTGGAAGATGTTACAGGATCTGGATTAGATGAAAAAACTTTGAATTACGTGAAATCAAACATTAAAAAAAATTTGAAATCAAACCATTAACATTCGGGGAATTGGAAGAAATCTGCAAAAATATTAAACATTTTAGAGGAATTTTCATGAGAGATACATTACCCGAAAAAGTTAAGAAAATTCGAATGTGGAATTGTGAATTTAGACTCGATTATGGGAAGTGGAACGCATTGGATTTGTTATTATAAAAATGATAAGAATGCATGTTATTTTGATTCGTATGGAAGAATTGAGGACAAACCACCTATAGAATTGATTAAATATTTGAAAAAATCAAGCGTCTACTACAATGACTCTCAGATTCAAGACTATAAAGATCCCCCAATTTGTGGTCATTTATGTGTTTTTGTTTTTGAATGAACTGAGTAATGGTAAAGATTTTAAAGAAGTTGTTTAACAAATTATTGCTTAATAAATATGGATTCACAAAATAATTTTTGACGTATTTGGTACACAAATTATTCAAAATGTAGATAATAGTTTCAATTTTGATAGTTTGAGAAATGAGTTTGATAACAAGTTAGAAAATTTATTACAAAACCTTCCAGATTCAGATATGTTTGCTGTCGAGATTGAAGATTTTAAAGCAGAATATGATAACAACAAACTTGCAAATTTCATGAGTTTCAAATGAAGTTGCTGATAAAATAAAAACATTGAAAAAAGAATTTGAAGATGGTGCAAAAAAAATATTTACCAATTTAATGTCTCATATCGAAAAAAGCTGATAAAATTACTGAAGCGATCAAAGTTGAAAAGAATTATGTTAGTTTGGCTAATAAGAAAAGAATTGTCGGTGTTCGACCTGGTATTGACAAACACGATGTTGTTGTTAAAGAGAACAAATTTTAAAACCTCTAAAATTATCAGAAAACATCGATATTGTTGATTTACATGATCCGAATGTTAAAAATGCCTTAGATTTTAAAGGAAAAAGAATTAGCAGTGTTAGTAAAGGAATTAATCCGTTTGATGTTGTTGTAATGATTCAATTAGAAGATCCTATTAAAATGTTTAATGAACTAAAAACAAAATTACGAGAATCATAAACAGCATGTTAAAGATTTTACAACAGAAGTCTATGACAAGTTAGAAGCCAGAAATAGAAAGATCAGTAGACGATGTTGGGGAAATTAATGAAAAACTTACTAAATTTAAAGAGTCCTTTTGATAAGTTTAGTTTAGATGCTACGAAAACTTTTGAGAATATTGGTCTATAAATTTGTTGAATACAATGATTCTTATGCTGACAAATTTCAAAAAAATAGAAGAAAAACTTAATAAGTTCGAGGAAGATCTTACTGAAATAGGTATTCGCGTAGGGTTTTATGCATGATAAAATTTCCTTATATAAATGGCGCTCATATACTGTGTGAGGTGCAAAGAGAAAACTGCCACAAACGATATAAAATACTATGCAAACATTAACGGAGTTAAGAGAATTTCTGGAAAATGTGCTGAATGTAACGCTAAAAAGAGCCAATTTATAAAAACTTGAAATTTTTCCCTAATAAATAGAGATGGCGGGACACTACAGTGCTTTCGATCTTTTTTATAATTGCAACACGAAAGAGATTTGAAAAAAGAACATTGGGATGATATTTCTCAAAAATATGAATTATCCGAAGATATGATGCGATTGTACATTAATAAGTTAAATTGGTATAACATTGCAAAATATCAAAATCTGTCCCCAGAGTTCATTCAAGAAAATATACATTATCAATTAAAAGATCATATGTCTGTTCTTTGCCTCTATCAACACTTGAGTATAAAGTTTTTGGATGAAATAAAGATACAGTTGATTGGAATAATATTATAGATAGCGGTTACTATCCTGTGCAGATTTTATTGAAATATGTGACCGAGATCGCAAAATTTAAGGAACAGAATCCTGTATATGACGAAGTAGATCATTAAAAAATGACTAAAATCTTTTCTTATCGACTTATACATGATTGTTTAAAATTTCTAAATTTTCTCTTATTAAATGGTGGACTACAAAAAGTTTTCAGGTGATATTGAAAGGGCGGAGTTTAAAAATTTCTATCCAATTAGTAAACAACATTTGAATGAACCGAATAAAAGAACTGAGTTTAATATTGATTTTGGAGATAATTTTTGCTCGTCTAACTTCCAGTTTTATATTTCTGGAACTTTAACAAAACAAGATGGTCAACCATATCTTGGAACTGATAATGTTAGATTAATCGATAATTTTATACCGTTTTTATTTTCTAAGATTGAAGTAAGAAAACACAATAAATTGATAGAAGAAGTCGAAAACTGTGGCCAATTTAAGCACAATTAAAGGAACTATTTGTTATTCCAAAAGTGATGTATTTTCAAACAGTTTTGAATCAACTTTTAAATTTGGACAATTTGAAGCGGTCGGTGATTTAGCACATTTCGGCTTAGGATTCTTTGAAAATGTAAATTTCTCCAATCTATAAAGGTGGATTTTACATTAGTTTCATAAGAGCTGAAGACGATGATGTGATTCTGAAGACTGCAACTGGAAATGTTATGCCTGTTGATGGCAAAATTACAATTAACGAGTTTTTTCATTAGAGTTCCGATGATTGATTACAAAACCACGAGTAAAATTCAGTTGATTGATGAAATTATAAAATCTCAAAACATCACGTTTAATTTTCTAGATTGGCAATGTATTGAGCAAAAAGGTATTTCCGGAACAACTTATTCGTTCGATATCACAAATATTTATAGAAATATCTTCAATCCCAAGTTCGTTATCATTGGTTTTCAAACAGATAGACAGAATAATCAAGAAAAAAATCCTTCAAAGTTTGATAGTGTTGAATGTAAAAAATATCAGAGTAAAATTGAATGGTTCTTATTATCCAGATGAATTACAAAATTTAAACATTTCCGGTGGTCTTTTCAGAATCATGTATCAGATGTATCAAGATTTTAAGAAAGTTTTACTACAAAAATATGGAAATGTATTACAACCCAAAGAATTTATAGCAATAGACCCATTTATGTCCATTGATACAACAAAGAGTTTGACAAATATTTCTAGTTCAAAGAACGATATAATTATCAATATGGATTTTCAAAATGCTGTTACAAACGCGATTTGTTATGTGGTTGTGGTTTCTGAGAAATTTTTAGCCTATGATGTGATTAAGAACGATATTAAAAGAAATTCAGTAAAAATCGTCTTATTTTCTGTTGAGCGAATGTTAGCAAATTTCATTATTTCCGTTTATAGATTTTTCATTGAGATTTCTGGATTTTTTCATTAAAACAGCTTATAAATGTAGAAGCAAACATTAAACAGTAAAACAGCTATAGATTCGGTAATTTTCCATTCGTGAGTTACAGATTCGTTTATTGTCCTTTAAACAGTATTTTACGTTGATTTTCTGACTGTCCCAAAAGTGCGCCAGAATCGGCATGTTTATATCTTACTTATATATATATTTTCTAACAAATAAACCACGGTATATTGGATCAAAACATTTATAAATTTTCGTGTATCTTAGGTACACTTCTTCAGATAAAATATAACTTGTATAAATATTTATATAAATTGTGACATACAAAATAGGTAAGAACTCAAAAAATAAAAACAAACATTATAAATAAATATAGTAGATCAGCAGCTGATGGTCCATGACATGACGTGTGTGAATAAGTAGACGAAAAATAAATTTATCTTAAATTAAGACGCCTTGGATGTCTTGTCTGAAGTAACAATTGGTGTGCAGTTTAATTTTTTTTCAATTTCAATCTATTAAGGTTTTCATTTGAATTTTCAGGGATCTTATTTATGCCTTTGATGGTGTAACAATTTTCTATATGATTTTTTTTTTATGTGGACATTGATTCACGTCAGCGTGACTGGCTATAAGGTTTTTTA
>NW_025784761.1:0-24549 GCF_021130785.1 Homalodisca vitripennis
CTTTCACGGTAAATCCAGTATGACTAAACTGGTAATTAATATTTTTGTATATGAAAAGAAAGTATATAGTGTTTTGTCGTTTTATTAAAAGAACTTATAATTATTTTGTGATTTTCAAGCCAATGTTTCAAATATAGGTAGTTGCTAAATAATACAACAAATTTACTGTAACTGTGTCAATTGAGGCATGTTATTGAATTTTAGTGGATAACAATTTTGTAATAAGGTCAAATTATCTGTTTATTAAAAATAAATATTTGTAAGAACTTGGAATTAGACTTAATTCAACGTCCTGTCTCAATGACACCAGTTTTTCATATTTCATAAACGTATTTCTATATTCTCAGTTGCTTTCAAGAACAAAAGTCGTTCAAGATTGACAGCTGAAACTAAACCAAATATTTAAGCGAAAAAATGGATAGTCCACACCATCAATAATAATATTATAACAGTACCATTAACAGGTTCGACCTTGAAGACATGGTATAAGCTAGTTTGCCTCTACAGCAGTACCAATGTGTCTTTACATTATGTTTACTTCTGATAGCTATACTATATGGTGTTACACTATTGATACTTCTCTTAGCTAAAACCCATATGTTGTTTACACTATGATACCTCTCATAGCTATACTGTATGGTGTGTTACACTATGATACCTCTCTAGCTATGCTATAATAGTGTTACACTAATGATAACCTCCTTAGCTTAAACCATTATAGTTGTGTACACTATGAATACCTCCCTAGCTTATAACATATATTGTTACAACTTAGTGATACCTCCCTAGCTATACCATATGTTGTTACATTTTCAAACCTCTGTAGCTATAGGCAGGCTCGTATTTTACGCAGCGCGTGCAGGTTCATGCGCACAACTGAGCGACAAGATTTACAAGGCGAACAAAATTTTTTAGTTTGTAATTTTATTTTTTGTTTTTTATTTTTTATTATTTTTTTTTTTATTATATACATAAATTAATATAGTTTACAAAGCATTAACTCGCATTTTTATAAATAAGTTAGTGTATATTACTAGTACATGACATTAAGAGTGGTTTGTCTGAATGGAGAAAAGGGTTCCGGCACACCGTAACATACATAGCCTACTCACTATTATTATTGAATGTGGCCTTTCATCAGATATTGTTATAACAGTTTTTCTTGTTGTGACAGACTCTAGATATAATCCGCCCCCGCCCGCCTACCGCTCTACTATTCTCGGATCAAAAATTATATATGAGTAGATACTCGAAGTTATAAACGTTAACCGCGAATTAACTAGTAAAGGTTTAACGTGAGCTACATTAAAAAATTAGCTTGTTTAATTCTGCGCTTACAACTATAAAGCAAATAATTTACAAACAATAACTTCTACTTTTTTATTTTGATAACAACGAAAAAAGGTACCGTTATTTTTTGGCGCTCTTCAAGAACCAAATTGCACTCGTAACTCAAAAACTTGAGAAAACGATTTAACACTACATTTTTATAAAATACAGTGGAATGGTTTTAAGTATGTAATTTTAGAATTATACAAATAAAAGTTGTTATCAAATTACCAATTTTTAATTTTTATTCTGGACTGAGATGTTTTTAAAATTTGCCATTGGTTATGTATGAATTTAATTTTTAACCTCAGTTGCATTAAACACTAATTAATTTTGTTAATTTACCACGGCCGGCGCCTGCTCGTTGAAAGGCCGCTAGACTGCCGAGGGTGGTACACCAACGACCGTGCGCGCCCGCTTGCACCCTTGGGGCTGCAAGAAGAAGCGGACATAACGTTTATCTTAATATACTTGACCATTTCATGAGGAATTTTGGAACCTACTATGGCAGGTTTAAAAATTAATAATTGCTTGCTAAAAAACTGTTTTAACAAATATTTGCATTATTTAAACTATTTATATTTGACCGTGTTTGTGCGGCTATACTTTGCATTCAATCAGACATACCGTCGGTTTTGATGACGAGTTTTCCATAGGCAACCTAGAAGGAAACCGGACTTCTATACCCACACAACCAGTTGACGAGTTTCCCATAGCCAACCTTAGAAGGGAACCGGGCTTCTATATCGACACAACCTGTTGAGAGTTTCCCATAGGCAACCTAGGAGGAAACCGGACTTGTATACCCACACAACCAGTTGACGAGTTTCTCATAGGCAACCTAGAAGGGAACCGGGCTTCTATATCGACACAACCTGTTGAGAGTTTCCCATAGGCAACCTAGGAGGAAACCGGACTTGTATACCCACACAACCAGCTGACGAGTTTCTCATAGGCAACCTAGAAGGAAACCGGACTTCTATAGCCACACAACCAGCTGACGAGTTTCTCATAGGCAACCTAGAAGGAAACCGGACTTCTATAGCCACACAACCAGCTGACGAGTTTCTCATAGGCAACCTAGAAGGGAACCGGGCTTCTATATCGACACAACCTGTTGAGAGTTTCCCATAGGCAACCTAGGAGGAAACCGGACTTGTATACCCACACAACCAGCTGACGAGTTTCTCATAGGCAACCTAGAAGGAAACCGGACTTCTTATAGCCACACAACCAGCTGACGAGTTTCTCATAGGCAACCTAGAAGGAAACCGGACTTCTATAGCCACACAACCAGCTGACGAGTTTTCTCATAGGCAACCTAGAAGGAAACCGGACTTCTATAGACCACACAACCAGCTGACGAGTTTCTCATAGGCAACCTAGAAGGAAACCGGACTTCTATAGCCACACAACCAGCTGACGAGTTTCTCATAGGCAACCTAGAAGGAAACCGGACTTCTATAGCCACACAACCAGCTGACGAGTTTCTCATAGGCAACCTAGAAGGGAACCGGGCTTCTATATCGACACAACCTGTTGAGAGTTTCCCATAGGCAACCTAGGAGGAAACCGGACTTGTATACCCACACAACCAGCTGACGAGTTTCTCATAGGCAACCTAGAAGGAAACCGGACTTCTATAGCCACAAACCAGCTGACGAGTTTCTCATAGGCAACCTAGAAGGAAACCGGACTTCTATACCCACACAACCAGCTGACGAGTTTCTCATAGGCAACCTAGAAGGAAAACCGGACTTCTATACCCACACAACCAGCTGACGAGTTTCTCATAGGCAACCTAGAAGGAAACCGGACTTCTATAGCCACACAACCAGCTGACGAGTTTCTCATAGGCAACCTAGAAGGAAACCGGACTTCTATACCCACACAACCAGCTGGACGAGTTTCTCATAGGCAACCTAGAAGGAAACCGGACTTCTGTAGCCACACAACCAGTCGCTACATCACACTAAGACCTGTGATGTGATGCAGTTAAGACTTGACATGTAGTTTTCGAGACCTGAGTCTGTTCTCATGTAGTGGGTGGCCTTGCCTGATAGTTAATGGTGGTGTAAAATGTACTTTCCCTACATTCTCCTTAGAGCTTCTACAAAACTATTCATTACTTTAAATTTGTTGTAATAAATAAGAATGGTAACTATAACGATTAGTAGACTCAAATAAATGTGGTAACTAGTATAATAAATTTAGTATAAAAATAAATAAGGTAGTTTCTAGAAAGGTGGACTATTTAACTGTACTCATACAATCTACTTTATTTTCAGCAACAAATGTCCAGCCCACTCTCACACTGGGCCCTGTGGATTTTCACCACTCCCACTCTACAGCCAATCCCGCTGCTTCAAAGGGAATATGCTTTTGAGGTAATAAATCAGCTGAAAGATATATATTAACCGATGATTATTAGTTTAGCTGATGTTAGTTGTATTAGTTTCACAACCACAAAGGCTTTAACCCGTATACCAAGGATTTGGAGAAGATAAACAGTTACTCTAATATAACATACTGTTGTATTAGAACGAGGGTATAGATACTGATCCGTTGGGCTTATACAGGTTGAAGATCAACATTGGAACCGCTCTTCTTTTATCTAAGTAGATTTTTTACAGTCTAGAATAGTGAAATTATAATTTTTACCTTTATTGAGTAGTTATGTATTATTAGCCTTTTTAATGAAAGAAAGATAGCCTACTAATATGTAATCTAAGACACATTTTTATTGAAACACATTCATTTGAAAAAATTCAGTGTTTAAGTCGCTTACTAAGTTTTTGGATTGATATTTGATTTGTAAACGTGATGAAGGTGGAAATGAGGTTGCAAACCCTGGAAGAACTATATTTATGTATTACAATTTTACCAATTTACTGCAAAGATTAAAATTGACATTTAAGTGTTCCATTTCTTACACAGATAATCATAAGCATTTTCATAACGACCAAACACCCACATGCGGATGAAATGGAATTACAACCCTAGAAGAACTAAAATTCCATTTTTGTTGTATTAGCTTCCCGATGTCCTACGGACATCGCGCATATACCTCATGCACTCAAACAGAAAAATAAAAGATTTTACAACCTAGATTCAACCACCCGTATGAGCTAACATTAGAAGAACTATAGTGTTTATACTTCCGACTATTCTAGAAAAGGTGAAAATTAACACACACGCACCTCATCACTTATATAGAAAAACACAAGAATTTTTATGAGGAATTCTACCACCACCCATAGAGCTTAAATAGGATTGTAACCTTAGAAGAAACTATATGTTTGTTTTTTTCAACTTCCCGATAACCTATTTACGATGAAATTCCACACACACCTGCCTCATGCTCTGAAGAGAAAATCAAAAGCATTTTCATGATTTGTTCAGAGTACCTTACTGACACTGAAAGTACCTTTAACCGGAAGTAATCATTTTTTTGACCAAAGTAGATTTTTCAGACCAAAATACACGTACATATAAACTTTCTTGGTCGGGACGCTCAAGACAAACGATACTACGGCATCGGAAATACATTAGAATGGAATTAAATTACAATATCCGGAGATGGTCGTTTTATGACGAAAGTAGAGTTTTTCAGATAATCGTAACTTATGCATAATACTTTCTTGATCGGGATAATAAGGTAATCGCTATTACGTCACTTGCTTTTTACCTTAGACCGAAGAAAACTTTGTAGGCCTATAAATGTAAATATTTTTTGGTCGGGACAATGCAAACGTCACTACACACCCGAAAACACCTTAGACCGGAAATAAAATACAAGTCGACATTTTCAGACCTCTATGTATATATTTTCATGATCGGGATAGAATACAAACGCTATTACGGCCACTGAAAATTACCTAGACTGAAAGTAGATTACGAGAGCCAGTAGGGAGACTCTTTTTGACTGAAGAAGGCTTCTCAGACCGACTATGTAGGCATTTTTTCTACGGATTCCAACAAATACTACTGTACTGTGGCTTATAAAATATAAACTGATTTGAACGAGAAATGCCTCTTAACAAGCTTAAACAACAATATTAAATAGGAGCCAGTATAAATTTTTGTTTAGCTTTTGAACCTCTTAACAATGGATATTAAAATAATACGTACCACAAAACATGTTTAATTCTGGTTCAAAAATTATTATAGCGCTCCTGCATATGAAAGTTTTGGTGTTTTCACTAAGATTACTACAATGGAAGCATTCTCCCATTCTGGCCTAACATTTTTAAGTATTACTGAAATGTATATTTCAATAACAGAAGTATTAACAGTAATTCCTTATTACGTTCAACATGAAATTCCAAATTTCCTACTCAATACTCTTTGAGTCTATCAGAACAAATTAAAAGATTTGTGTTAAAGACAGAGGCCCTTGTATTTAGTGAAAAGGTTAGAACAGGTGTATTTTCTGGACAGGTTTCTGTGTCCTTTTCTCGTGCTAATGAGTACATTTTATTTCGGCACTTGAGAACTGAAATCATTAGTTTGATTTACAACTATTATCTAAAACAATTTATTCATATTTCACCTTTTAACATTGTTCCTATGTTTTGTAAACTATAGTTTTATTGCTTTTTCGTTGTCTAAGACTTATAATTTGAGAATAGACTTGAAATAAATAATTTCTTTTTCTGTCTCTTTTTTACTTTAAATTATCCATATTTAGAACTTCGTCCTCATTCTCTTTTTCAGTTAGGCCTACATAAAATTCCTTGTCTATGTTTGAATAGCCGATTGTTCTCCTTTTACAAAGATTTAAAACTGGGCATTTCCAACATTTTCATTTATCTGCTTCTTTATATAATTTTTAACAGGTCGAGTTGATGTTTCATTTGGTAAATTGATTAACCTCCTAAGGGGGTAAGGGAAGTAGATTTCAAGTTGAAAACCAATTTGTCGTAGTTTTTACCAATATCTGTAATACACTTCCCACTCATACTCAGCTCTGTATTCTTCAATATAGGCCTACACGTATATTTATAAATATAGTATTTCCGTGTAATTTAGACTAAAACACTAAGATATTAATGGATTAATATTTAGTATGAGGTGAACATTTTTAAGCCTTGCAACTCAAACAATAATATGAATATGCATTATGAGGAGGGAAAAATAATTTCATAAAACCCAGAGAAGTAATTCAGATGAAAGAATGATTGACAGTTGAGAGATAAGAGTGATGCAGCTATCCACAGCACCAGACACCAATAATACAAATTCTATTATTGGTCTCTGATAGCACAGAGGCAGGGCAGAGATCAAAGGGTTTGCTAGCCTGGCACTCGTTATCATAATTATCGCTGATAAAGATCCTTCTTATGTCCAAGCGAATAATCTTGTTCCAATTGGAATCTAAAATCAGTTTTTTCTGCTTTATTAGTTTTGTTTAAACGTTTTATGTAAGAGTCAAGCAAGTCGACTTTCTTTACAATAGTTGTTTAGGTCAACTGCTGAATACAAAGGAGAAAAACATAACTACTTGTAAATAAGAACAGTTCATATAATTTCTTAAGAACCTAAAATTCTGAAAAGATTTTAATTTGTTTCGTAGCCATTATAAAGGTTCATCATGACACCGCCAATAATAATAAGGTCCTTGGCTTTAGAAAAATGTTATTCGGTGAGGTTTTATCGGTAAATCCTAGAGGTCATGCTTAAGACATTTGGAAAGAAAGTTCGAATAACATCACGACGACGGTGACTATTCTAATTAATCAGTGGTGAACATGATGATGTTGCGATCAATTAAGCAAATTAAATACTATCAGAAGTAAAAAAAGACTAAGTAAGTTACAAAACGGGAAATTCCAGTACATATAACAACTATATCAGGAATTACTAGGGAATTATTATAACAAATCAATACAGTAATCACAGAACGGGAGGTCACTCACTTCCAAAAGTGAATATATGGACGACTATTAACTTAACAAGTCCACATTATAAGTCTAAGAAACTATATAAACCTTTTAATTAAAAAAATTTAGTTTTCAGCACTATAATACTTGTTTTAGGGTGAAGAATAATTCAGACTCACTTAAAATATATGATACAAAGTTCACCCAAGTCATCGAGTTCAAAAACTGTACTATATTTTTAAAAATTTAGGTTATCTAATAAATTAACGGACGTCATAGATAAATTAGTACATGTAAAATCATTAATAAGAATTAAAGTGGCTTAAAAAGGTTAGAAATGTTACAAATCTTTGTTATAAGACAAATAATGTGTCACAATCGCATTAACAATAGGTAATACGTTTGTTTGAAGTTATATTGAAATACTGCAATTGAGTATGTGTCTCATCACATTTTGCAATAATTGTTATTGAAAAAACGTTTGAAGAAACGTTGGGGGTAAACGATTTCCCTCATCTATTATATCTTGCAGATGGCGTGTTCTACCATTCGATACGGAATGGGCGTCACTCAAGAAGTTGGAATGGACTTTGTCAACATGAAAGCAAAAAAAGTGTGTGTGATGACAGATCCTCACCTGAGCAAACTGCCAGCTGTCAAAACCGCTTTGGACGCTCTGGCCAGGCAGAATCTAGACTACGAACTGTATGACAGAGTTCGTGTGGAACCAACAGAAACTAGGTAATAGCTGTGGTTATATTACGTACACAACTGATTATATTAGTTACACAATTGTGTAAATAATGTAATCAAAGGTAATAGGAAATTACGGTCTGGTAATAATAGTCTTCTAAACTTGCCTTATGCCGCATGGTTTCATTAACAAAAGACATCCATTAGCCTAATAATTTATCAAGTAAATATTACGTAGAAATAAATAGTCTTTTATAAGCCATTACATAGTTTTTAAAATTAATAAATCAAAATATAATTAATAATATAAATTAATTATATATATATAATTTATATAGAAATTCATAAATCAATATTTCTATTATTATATCCCAAGTACAATCAAAGTTTTTCTGATTACGTCTGGTACCTTCTTCAGTTTCAAAGCTCTCACACATAGACAAAATTTAATAAATGGATTAAATGTAAGAACTTTTCCAAAGAAGTTTGAAATGAGATGGCTCATCATGAGATACTTAATTCATAATTATTATTTTGTTTGAATTACGACACTTTGAATTTTAATGTGTGTATTTTTATAGGTAGAAAAATTTGGTACCAAAAATTTTTATTTTGTTCGTGGAGTCATTTCTTAAAAGAAAAAATCATTTGCTAGTTTGAAATTTGCAGGGGTTTATTATTGTAATTTATAATTTGCAAAACGTATTAAAATAACTGTTGAATATTTGATGACTTTCTTATTTTTAACGTTAAAATCAAAAAACTGGCAGATAGTCGCGTAGTTTTTAAAATTACAAATATTTCTTTTTAAACACGTTTAAAATGAATACCACCGTAAATTTAAAGATCGAAATCGGAAGACCTTTTGGCACACTCTTTACATCTGATGACGATTATTTTTAATGTATTTCCAGTGTGAGATTTAGGAGGGTTGCATTTTGTTTATTTGGTTAAAGCTGTAATTATTCTCCCGATATACGTTTTAAGACATATTTAGCTGACTCGCCATTTATAAAGAGCTATTTAAATTGAGAATTTACAAATAGCTATTTTTGGTTAAGCTATTTGAATGTTATCCTAACGCCTTCAGAACTGAGAACTGTTGTGGCTAATTATTATTATGTGATGAGAAATTAATATAACTGTGTTAAGCTGCATAGTACATGTAAGTTTACGTTATGTGATACACCCATAGAATATACAGACAATTACAGTCATCTTTATAGGGAGGGTTTTAAACCCACTCTGGACAGACTTCCTCAACTTTGACATGTTCCATAGTTTGTGATTACCATTCAATGTTTCTATCTCAATTTACTGGAAAGACCAATTTTCGCGAAAGAGGAAGGTTTTGATGCTCTGGGTTTTTGAGGAAGGTTGGGGGAGGCTCTGTCATGGACACCTGCAAAGCTGCCAACCTCTACAGCTGTGACCCCAGAGCTGAGACCCTGAATTTCGTCAATGCCCAATGATTACGCTTAATGTGCAATGTTTTTATCAGTTTTGCAGATGCAACCAAGTTTGCGAAAGAGGGAGGGTTTGATGCTTTTCTGGCTGTTGGGGGAGGCTCTGTCATGGACCACCTGCAAAGCTGCTAACCTCTACAGCTGTGATCCTGGAGCTGAGTTCTTAGACTATGTCACCCCTCCCATAGGGAAGGGCAAGCCCATCACTATCCCTCTAAAACCTCTGATAGCAGGTAAGAGGTGTTTCAGCAATAATAAATAATAATAGTAACAACAACCAATGATAACTATAATATTTATATTTTTCACTAATTAAGAAACTTAGAGCAAGGGTTAGCGACAAGGAGTGCAGAGCATGTCTAATTTTAAGTTTAAAAGAGTTACCAAAATACTAATATAAAAAATTATGTAATTCCTCAAGGAAGGTCTTAACTGTGTGGTCAATGTAAAGTTTGATCACACCCATTATGTCCATGTTGCTGAAGCTTACAGCTATTTAAGGCGTTTATATGAAACTGTAAGCATTTAGCAACTCATTATTTACGTGTGGAATGTCTCCAGCTGCTGCTAAATCTTATCACAAAACTTCAACCATTCAATCGTTCGATAATGACCAATGAAATTTTAACCAATTTAGTCTCAGGTGAATCTAACTTTAAGACAAATTATTTACCTTTAAGGAATCGCCCATTTCGGAGTCAGAGATCGAATTCCAAATTTTGTGTAAGCTGTAAAAAACAAAAACAGTTCCATGTATGAACAAAAGATATTGTGTAAATATTAAAGAAAAAATAAAAAACTGTAGCAGTGGTAACTCCAATCAAGATACGAGTATTTCAACATAAAAATGCAAATTACATGATTTTTTGTAGACTCTAGTTGATTCATGTGACTAAACAAACATAATCCTTACATGTGTATTTTTTGCTGACATAATAGGAGCTCTGCCGGTAGGAAGAATCCGAAAAAAACTAACACATAGCACTTTTAGTTTGCTTAAAGAGGAGCTGGAATACAAAACAGACAAGTCATTAGTCATCAAGACTAACGATAGTTCTCTTTATAAAATCTTTTCCCAAAAGTTTAAACTGTTTTAGTTTTCCTTTTCATGTATGTTATGCAGTTTGGAGGTGGGCCTGTTGGATTCCAAACACAGTGTGTAAAGAGGAAGATGTGAAAACCGTGTAGTGAAAAGCTTTTAAAAAAAAAAGTTCTTTTTGCGACTTCAGTTGGTGCAGCAGAGCAATCTTATGAGGAGTTACAGTAAAATATTAAGAAACATGAAAAAGGAGTATGTTATTTTAAAAACACTTTGGGAGCGGAGAGCTAAGTGTTGCTTCTCATTTCGCAACACAATGTGAAGACATAACGATCAAACCGTTACTGTGAAACGTCCGTGCGCATTTTTAAAGATGTATGATAACGATGCAACACTTTTAATGAAAGTGATTTGATTGAGTATATTTTGCAACTCATTTCAGTGGCGTAGCGACAGAGGAGCGAGTGGAGCGACCGCTCCAGGGCGGGGGCGACAGGGGGGCGGCGGGCGGGCGGGACGATTAAAATTGCGGGAAAGCAGCCCCTTCCACGCGCAATCACGGCCGCACAGTGTCTTTGTGTCCAGTCAGTC
This sequence comes from Homalodisca vitripennis, assembly GCF_021130785.1. Taxonomy (NCBI): domain Eukaryota; kingdom Metazoa; phylum Arthropoda; class Insecta; order Hemiptera; family Cicadellidae; genus Homalodisca; species Homalodisca vitripennis. The sequence goes on from NW_025784761.1 coordinate 11,001, forward strand.
TGTCATTGACCTTGGCTGAGACAAAAGGCGTCCGTACAGACCCACCAAGTGATTGACTTACTTCCAATTTACCTTTGCGTAGTGATTGCAGATTTAGCGTTAGTGCAAAGTATTGATTATATTATTTATTTTGATGTGATGTGCTCTTTGTTGTGATTTGTCGTGGTTGTTGATTTATTACCTTTGGTATATTAATGTCAAAAAAACTAAGTGGTGCTGAGTATCTGAAACGAAGGTTAGAGAAAGGTCACGCAGAAAAATCTTGAACTTAAGAAAGTAAAGAGAAGTTATCTACCTACTTTTTCGAGGACACTTCAGTAGTTGCAGTTTTCTCAAGAACCCACTTGTAGCTCACAAGTACCTACAAGTGATGAGGACTTGGAGCAAAACGGTTCGGACTTGGTTTCATGTAGGCTTACCTGAAGATGCAGAAGACCACGTCCTTCTTCAGGAACCTTTTTCTAAGGTAGGCCCTAGTTAAAGCTGAAGGTACTGATTGCGAGTTGAACCTTAAAAGAAAATGTAACAGCTGTTATAAGTTCTTCTGATAAGGGTAATTTTGAAAACACTCTTACAGCCAAACAAAAACCGGCAAATAATAAAATTAGGCCCTCATCAGCCTAAAGGGCCATTTTCAAAAGAATCAGAAGGGAGAAATAAAAAATAGGGGATTTGACGAGAAATGGTATTTTCAAAAGAATAAAGAAAACCAATTGAGAATAAAACGTAATTGGTTATGCTATTCAAACATCCTCAATGTTTGCTATTGTCAGCCATGCTGGCTTTTCAATATGGCCTATACTGATGTGGGATTTTCGAAAGGTACGTCTGATTGGGCACATTTAGGTCGAAACATAAAAGACCATGAAGAAGATTCGCAAAGTCATGCAATTGCGTGTGAAATATACCTATCGCTGGCAGTTAGGCCTAACAGTTGATAGTGAGAATCTAGAGGAGATTAAAAAAAGCCACTGATTTACTGGAGACAAAAGTTTTTAAGGCGAGTGGTGGACGTCATTATTACGTTAGCTACAAACGACTTACCACTGAGAGAGCACAGATTGTGTAATGACGATGAAGATGCAACTAAATACGAAAGGAAAATTTCCTTAAGATAATGCATATGCTAGCAAGATATGACCAGGTCCTTTGCAGATTTAATTAAGTTACCAAAACGTAGTGTTAACTACCTTTAGTCCTCAGATTCAAAATTAGCTGATCAACCTGATTTCCAAAGAGATAAAAAAAGAAATCAAGGAAAGAAATGAAAAAAGTCCCTATGTGTCTATTATCTTTGATACAAACTCAAGATATAGCGAAAACCGACCAGCTGGAGTACAGTGTTTCGTTATATAAAGATATATAAACTGACGAAGGCGACAGGCCAGTACAACTAGTCATAGAAGAAGCCAGAAGCGTTCGGGGGCTTTTTGGAAGTGGAATATGCGAGTTGGTTTTGTAACTACTTAAACTACTATGTTCACGTTTTAGATAATGTGCTCAAATTTAAACTAGGGTTTTCAATACATATATTTATTTAAATATATTGGAAAATTTGTACTTTCATTCCAAACCCTATGGAATTGAATTGAGATTTAAATACATATTGCTATACACGTAAACTAGGTCTCTTACAAGGAACAAAACTTTATAAAGAAATAGTAGACTGTAAGTTATTATAAAAAATGATGTTTGGTCAAAGACGCCTTACATTGCTGATGAAATGATGGCCAAGAAAGGTTTGTTACGGTAGTGAGGTGAACTGTCGGCACTGATTGATCATGTAAGTAAAAGTTGGGGAAGGGGGCGCCAGCGACTGAGTCGCTCCATGGCGCCCAAAATCCTCACTACGCGACTGACTCATTTCAAAATTACCATGAAACCAGGACTCCTTTATTTCGCCAGTTATCGACGTGATAAAAAGATTATGTGTCACTACGCCAAGTTTATTAAGTCTAATATAAGATTGAATGTTGTAAAGATTGACGAAACCGAGTACTACGTTAGCTCTGCAACAGAAAACATTATGTGAACAGAAAACAAAATACACACAACAAAGCCACTTTTACACAAGACTAAATCATCTACACGACAAACGCCACTATAACTCAACAAACACCACCTCTTTACAACAAAGCCTAAAAATTCTACCGATTCTCTGAAAAATCACTATCATACAATCAAGCTATCCATATTTTAAATGTCACCATCGTACGATTCAAACTTAAACTAAATCAGAAAGCCAACACTCCCACAAAATTATATTTTATAGAAATAGAGGACTGGAGTGAAATGAAGTGATACCTTTTAAAACATCGAGTACAATATACATAAGTCAGAAACAGGTTCTAACAATATTCAAATTTTCACCTATCCAATGTCGGTAAATTTATAATTCACCTCTAACCTTTTTGTTCTGTTTTAAAATTGCTTACTAATGATGGAATAATTACTTAATTATAGCACTGAAAATTGTTTGTTCAAATTACTGTAAATGTGCTGTTTTTCCTGGGTTTCAGAGGTTGTATCAGAGGTTTAACTATGTCGTTGTAATTATCTTACTGTCAGTCAACATCTCCGAATTTAAAACTAATATCTCTAACTGCTATTTGAAGTTCACTTCTGATCTGTAATATTATATCGTTGTCTAAATAAAAAACTGTCAATCATAAAGACATTTCTAGATTTTTATTAAATTTCGAAACTATTTTATTCATATTATTACCTACATACAACAGTGATGTATTTTGCCTGTTTGTAGGTAACAAAGTTTGAAATTGTAAATCTCTAATAATAAATACACGCCAATTTCATGTATGACTATAACTCCTTAAACAATGTAGTAGATTTTGAATTGTTTTAAGAGAAATCCTTACAATATAATAGTTGTGTTAACTCCTAGAGTGCGTTGCGTACGCTAATGATAGTAAAATAATCGTCAAAAGTACCAGCGTCGCGCACATTGGCGATACGTAATTGGTTAATATAATATTTAATATTGTGTTGCGTTATTTCGTTCATTTCACAATATAGTCATCTAACATGTGTTTTCTAAAACCATCGATATAAAGGTTTTTTATATCGTTTTCCTTGTGAATTATGATAATATTTGTTCTGACATCTAAACGTAGGATGATTTTATACGTCCGATAAATTGGGTGTTTTTAAGCAAACAAGAAACAATTATTAAAAAAGAGTATCGTTTTGACTGTAGTATTTACTATTGCATAAAATCACTGTAAATAAGTTATATTTTAAACAGCTATTTGTATTAGTTTTTTGTATAGGGTAAGGTAAGGCAATTTCGCAGTAAAACCTAAAAAGTTGGCTTTTATTACAAGAAATATTTATTTAAAAACTACAAAACGTATGTAATACAAAAAAACACATATTAGTTTTAAAGTTTTCGTTAGTTTGAAATTTATTGGATTATATATGTATATAAATATAAAATGCTGTTTTTCATAAGTCTTTCAAGGTAAGGTAACTTTGCATTAAGCACAGGTAATTCCGCAATAGTGGGTAGGTAATTTCGCAAAATTGTACAAATCAGGCATACCTGAGGTTAATCCGAGTCCTCACTTCCATAAAATGGCTCACAAGCGTCACACATATAAATTAGCTCCTTTTGTAGGATTTTTCTGGCACTTTTAGTGATATGGGAACTTACAAAATGAACACTGTAACCACTGAGCACCATTCTTCTTCTTCACGTCTTCCGAGAACAATTCAAGCAAACACCACACTTCCAATCGTCATCAGACTTGGTAGGCCTATCTTTAGGAGTGCCGGGTTTTGGTTGATCAATTTTATCTTTTTCACGGGTGGATTTAGACACTTCGCAGAAGAGTCTCGTGGCTCTTTTTTGGGGTTTTTCGTTCTTTTTATGGCGCCCTTCGTAGCCATATCTCCCAACTTCAGATGAGGGCTCTAACTGCAAAAGTCACACTCTCCACTTTTTAAAATTTTACGAAAATAGCAAAAAACTGCTACTTGCATTATAAATAAAGTAACCTTGGTAAACCATTATATGTTCTTAGAGTTGGCATTCCATCGAATTAGATTTACAACATTTTTTGTATATAAAAGCACTCTAAACATAGTGAAAAATGCCTTTAAACTTTGGAGAATGTGAGTTTTGTATTCTCAAACTGGAGAATGTTAGTTTTGCAAATAATCCGATATGGAGATTGTTACTTTTGACACCAAACATTGTAGGCTTTCAAAGACAAGAAAATAGTAATAAATTAATATGCTTAGACATAATTACTGGGGATTTATAAGGTACGGTATTAAAACTCATAAAATGAAGAAATCAGAGAACCAAAGTTTTATTGCCTATTCATTTAGGACTTCTGTACAGTATTTTAAATTTGGTAACAAGGCATCTCTTCGGCTCGTTGGCAACCTTCCTCATCGTCACCAATTACTTCGACTTCAGGGTCATCTAATACATGTCTAAAAAACTCCAGGGATTCATTCTGTCGCCATTCATTTCCATAATGTTTTAGTAGAAGAGTGTTTACATCAGCCTTTTTTTTCTTCCTTTCCAACACTGTTACCTTTAACAATAGTCACTGGTCTTATGTTGTTAAGGCTTCTCCCTCTTTTTACTATACTTCTTGCTGCTTGTTCAGGATTTGCTTTTAGGCGATAGGTACATTCTCCTTGTACCAAAACCGTTTCATTGTTACCATTACTCTCCTTAGTAAAGTAGACCCGCCTACAAGACTGGATACCAAAAATGCCATGTACTTGTCTTGCGTATGTGTTGCTCCACCTCAGATTTCCAATCAAGGTTCACAGTATCAACGCCAAGTTTTTTCACATGTAGCAAAATTTCCTATGATGTCAATGTACTCCTGTGGGCTTACAATTACTTCACATCGCTTTATCTCCTTCTCGACATTGCCAAACACCCTATCTGGGGGGATAAAACTATGACCTGTCATTGGGAAAACTAACTGTACCTCCTTGATGTTATCAGGTGCATTGACAAACCATGAGCACACCATAGTGATTAAAATTGAATTTTTATTTTGACCCCCACACCCGTCGCTAATAAGTCGAACAGTCATGTAGGGGGTCAGATCAATAGAATTCAAAGTGTCATATAAACAGGATGAAATCTCATTGGATCCCTTAGAAAAACTCATTCTCTGTCCCACGTGTAAGCTGTTACATTATCTTTGTCAAGTTTGGATTTTGAATGGCCCCTTTACAACACAAAAATTATTTAAATATATAGCTGACGGGTGTAGTAGGAGGACTGATCCGGAAGTTTAGGTAGAGGTTGATTTTTTTGGCAATCGAAAGATAATATTAGGAGATCTTCACGGTCTTCTTGTAACAAACCGTAAAATGCTTGTGATCGTAGTTGTGGACCCGTTTCTCAACAAGAAGCATGTTTCGCTCGGCATCACTCTTTGTCGACTTTATTTTTTTCTGCCAATTCTAGGCAAGTAGAACATACGTCCACCCTAGGTGATCCGAATCCCAAGTTGTATTTTCTATTAAAAATATATCATATAAATAACTGTCTTTCACTTTAAGGTGATCTTCCGCATTGGTCTGATACATTCGCCAGAGCTTCTTTATATTTAGTTCTGCAGGCAAATATTTCCGGCCACTTCTGTTTTGTACAGTCATGAGTTTCACTGCACTTTAAAACTATTAATAAACGTCATAATACTTTTTCTTTTTTAGCCACAAATCTGTTACCAGTAGTGTCACCGCCTCTCCTCTCCTTCGGCATTTTCATGTTTGTAATAAAACCGGTCAGCAATTTTATTAATTCTAAATCTGGAAATATTTAAGGCCCTCAGAAAAGTACCCAAAACACACCGGAACCATTTTCTTCCTCACGGTTTGTTATGAAATATTTTGCTCTAGCTTGTTTTTTAATATTTTTTGGTTTTTGGGTTTTCTTCGCTTTATCACGTTCATTGTTATATGCTTTAGAACAAAGTTGTCTTGGTATATTTTATCATGTTCCTTATAAAAAGCAGAATGAAAATCTTCTTATGTCCTGGGCTGTCAATGATCGGCAAAGTAGGGCGCCTTTGGTGTGGTTACACGTAGGAAAATCCGGAAAAACCCTTCGAAGCATATCTGAAAACAAAAAAATAAAAATAATATGCTGATTCTAACATTTTATTCAGCAATTATTTCTATTTTCTTGTCTCAGAGAACCACAATGATATATTAGCATTTCGTGTCAAAAGTAACAAAAGGCCTAAGTCCTATTTGCTAAAATTGCATACGCCTAGAGAATGACAAGCATCCCAAAAGCTATGCCTCAGACCGGTACGTAAGTTAAAATATAGTTAAATAAGTAAATATTTATGCAATAAAAAGTTTTATTTCTTAATTAACCCGGTCTTTGAAACATGGCAAATAGGTTATGAACATAGAGGTTATGTATGAAGGTTTTGGTTACCTTTTCTTTTTTGCCTGGGCTCTTTTCCAGTGGTTTGGTGCTCGAACCTTCTTCCTGGGTGTTTCTCCTTTACTTTTATCACTTGGTCTTACACTAATATCCATTTTTAAGCTATTTAACGCATAAAACAGAAACAGTACACCACTACACTGACTTCCTACTTACAAAACATTAGCAAAACAGACGATACAGGGTGCAGTGTCACGTGACTCAAACAAGCCTTCCTATTGGCTGAAATGGAGAATGTGAATTTTGCATTCAAAGACTTTGGAGAATGTGAGTTTTGAAAACAAACGTTAATTTTTCACCGTTAAAATAAAGTGGGATACTGTTAGTTTTGCTTTAAAACTCTTAGATCAATATGTGCAAAGCTATGAATATAATTAGAATATACCCAAAAGTCAATTTCCGAAAAAAATTGGAGAATGTGACTTTTGCAGTTAGAGCCCTCAGATGTTTGTTTTGGGCGCGTGAGGAACTTCAAGCAGATCTTCTACACCCAGCAGTTTGTTCTTCAGAGGCGTCATCCTTTTGGATAAAGGGTAGACAGTGTTTGTCCAAGATCACAAGGGTAGGCCTGACTTCCTAACAGGAGTAGCAGGTGAAGATGGGACCATTGCGATAGTGAGCCTGCTTGGTGCCAATGCTTATGCAGGAAGAACGTTGGGGCTATAAGGACAAGCCCCAGCTTTCTTGAATGAGTGTATGATATTCAGAGGAGTGAAACTTTCCAGAAAAGCAGGAGTAAAGAGCTCGTGGAAATGGGAACGACTGGGCATGTTTGTTTGGGTTCAGTAACATGTGATTGTTCAACAGTTTAGCCCAGACACTTTTCAGAGACTTGGTAAACTCCTACATCAAGGGGTTGAAATAAATGACTCGTGTGTGCAGGGAAAGTCATAAAGTAGATTTCATTTTGCTTTGCAAGTTTCTATGACTTCAAGCCCAACATGCGAGCCATGACTCCATCATTAAGACAACAGGCCTTGCTGGACAGATAGCACCAATGAAGAATTTTAAACCATTCTAGGAAAAGTTCTGAATGTATCCATACTTTTGGGGATAGGCCTAATAAGTGAGTTAGGAAGACTGTTTTCTTTGAGTTGGTCCACTCCATCTTATCCCTTTAAAAATCACCATTGGTGGGATGAAACTTCCATCAGCGCAAACACACAACACAATACTGTTTGAAGCTGTCCCCGTTCTGCGGTTGCGTATGTTCATTTTATAAACATCAAATTTTTTTCCCAACTTGACACACTATTTTATTCGGTTTGACAATATATGTGAGTCCATGTTTCATCTACATTCCAGATCCTATCTGGCTGGTTTTGTATTCCCAATTGAGACAAAAGTTTGTCTAATTGTTTAAAATAATCTGGCACCATCACTGGATTTGCCATGCTTGCTCTGTACCTTGATAAGTTTTTCGGGTGTCCGAAGACACAAGTTATAGCGTTTCTTTAAATTTAGACTGGCCGTTCTTTTTCTCTGTTTTAAAAAAGTGTGATCTGCCTATTTTTGTCTGAAAGGTCATAAGCCAGTTTTCTAATTTGAAGCACTATAAGGCTAAAGCCCAATCCTGCATTTCAACAATAAAGTTAAAAACACACAACTCAATATCTGAGGGAAAAGGCGAATGGTCTGCCCATTTTGAGAACATGAGCATGATCTCGTCGTCATTTTGGCTAAAAAGTCTTTTAATGTATTATAAGGAACCCCAGAGTCCTTGCTTGCTTTGTACAGGGTTTACTTCACCTGCCTTCACTTTCTTCGCCCGCACTTACTAGATCAGATATTTCATAATTTCTATAAGTCTTACGTTTGCTTAACTTTTTGTCTTTAGGTTTATAACCATTTTTAATTTTTATTAATCAAGAGTAAACTGAAAATAATATGAATAATGATGTTCACGAAACACAGTATAATCAGGTTAGGTAATTTCGCAGTGAAAAATAAAGCGTAAGAGAAAGGTAAGGTAATTTCGCAATAGCCTACATTTCATTTCTTAAATATGCATGAATCATATAACATTACTTATGCGTATGTATATCGATTTTATCAGGCAAAATAGCAACAAACTTTCTTAGAAAAAATAAATTAACTATACAGTAACAGGAACATGTAAAATTATAGTGATTTTGCTAACAAAAACATCCTAGTTTCTAAGTTTATGGCTTATTTATTTTTTTAAATAGAATTATCAAACTACTATTAAATGAAACTGTTTCAATGAACAACATGTACCACACCAGAACTTCTACCACACACACGTATTATATAAACTAAATCCACCAAACAACTATATACTCGTAAAACAGCACAACACTCTAAAAGAATTGTCAGACATAACCTTTAACTAACTTTGTTTACAACACGAACTAGAACTAGAAAGCAGAACCGGCGAAACATGTGTTTCTTGAAAAGTAGACATCTTCCGCTACCTAGAGGCAAATGCATGAACTAATAACTTAACAGGCAAGTCCACGGTAGGTAGAAATAGAAACGGTATGGGCCACGCGCATGTTCCCCCACCACTGACGACGTCAACGGGGCCCACTCGCTGCGGTGCCCAGCTCATAACAACGTTACTAGTGCTCCTTCCCAGCATTGTTTTATTGCGTTCTTGCCATACTCTCCAATACAAATTTCCCGCAAGTCGTATTTTATAACTGAAATGATGTTTTGTCTGCTATTAATTGTTAATAAAAGCTTTAAATTTAACGAATATAATATTATCAATACACATTGTGAATAGTAACAATAAATTACACTAGGTCTACACTTGGGCCTACATAAGCTGCATTGATATGGTGATCCGAATAATATTTTACACATGAAATAATATTATTGTTAGTGAATTGAAATTTAAAATATTACCAATCCTAAATGCTTACAATAATAATATTATAATTAAACATATAGTTTGTCGTGTCAAACAGTGTGCTTGAAAAAGTCCCGGAATGGTTTTATTGTTTTACCATTTCTTGTGAAGCAATGAGACTTGGCATAAATGTATCAATATTACCCACAAATATAGATTTTTTATACAATTTTAAAAATACGTTAAAGGAAACGTTAGGTTAAAACACAAATAGACAAAATAATGCATTAGCAGAGTTATTATGCATTACTTACTCGGTTGAAATTATTGAAGTTTTAGCTAGCTTTTTTGACTCTTTTCTTCCACAATTTGTTTTTTTTGTTTCCATAATGTTTCCTCTTGTCACTTTTCTTCTTGTTCATTGCTTTTATCCTGAAGAATGTGCGTGTTCGCACAAAGCAAAGAATTGCATACTCATCTATATTGCAATATTTGGTTTTCAAAACACTAGTCAGAGTTTTCATTACATTTGCAGTCTTTATTAAGGCTATTTACACCATGAAAATTGTTAAAGTCGATTTCCATATTTTTTTTCACAGTCCCATTACCATTCTCCCTCCTGGTCGGTCTCATCAGAGCTCCACGTGATATAGCAGAGAGCCAATCGTTTTGTGATGGGAAATCTTTCGTTGGATGACCATAAATAAAATTTGATTCCAGTTTTTTTCTTCTTTACCCTATAGGCTATATATCCAGCCAGCATTTGAATCAAATCCGTCTTTTCTTTAGTCAAAACATCATATTCATTAGTAGCTACGTTTCCGATATCTCCTGCTATTTCTGGCTCAATAACTCCTATCAACTCATCTTCTTCTTGTGGGTCAACTTCTATAAAACTACTAGTTTCACTTTGTTCAACTTTTTCCTCAGAGCCTTTTTCAGCAGCACAATCGAAACTGTTCAATAAATCAACGCTGAGGGTGGATGTCTCTTCACTTTGACAGTTTCCAGTAGCTACAATAGAACTTGCAAAGTGGCCTAAAAGTAAAGCTTTTATTCGTTTGTCCAACAGCTATCGGTTAGAGGGTGGTCATAAAATCGTCCAAGCCCACGAATCAGGGAAAAATACGATTCAAGGATTGTTCCTGATTGCACCTGGCTGCCATGATGTAGGTAAAGCCTTCAGCTCTCAAATCATTGTACAGTCCCTGAATACTCAATATAGAAATAAGAAAGCCATTTTGAAATGGTAACAAGTTGGACTTTCCCAAGACACGCATAGAACTGAACAAATCAAAGAGCTCATTGAGAGCGTGATTTTGCTCTGCTAAAATGTAGCCCATAGGCTACCTTTAGTTTGTTGCATGGTGTGATTAGGCATTCGCGAATTAAGAACATCAAAGCCATTGTTAATGATCCTAATAAACTTCACAATGGATTCATTTCCGGGAAAGTTAAATTCAATTGCTGTAGCAACTGTCCCAGAGAGTAGCTCTGCGGCTTTTCTTACATTTTGCCTCTCGGTACCTGAACAAAAGTATATGAGAGGTGGAAATTTTGTAAGCAAACTTCAAATCCTTTTCATGTTGTAGTTCAACGAGTTTAGAAAAAATTTCTTTTGAAACTACTTCGCCAGATTTCAATTGATAACCATGATCCAATAAATGGTTCCTACAAAGTTTAAGCAAATGTGGAACATCAAAAAACGCCCAAATTTGACGAGTGGCGTCAATTGGATTTTTTAAACTAGTTACTTTGCCAGGTATAATACCCAAGGTTTTCATAAGCTTTTGGTTAGATGGTCCCATGTCACTTACAAAGGCCCTTACTCGAAAACCTGTAGCTTCCACCTTTGCAATGGTTTCAAACAAAAGTGCCTTATCTACAGGTCGGTCAAAATCATAAAAAACGGGTTGCTTCCACTTACCTACTATGCTTCTGACCACAATCACTTTGTACCATGGAATATGGACCCAAAATTCGATCTTCCAACATTATCATAACATAAGTCAGAGTTGACCTTCATTTCATCGTAACATAAAACCACGTTCTTTTCAAAATCACTAAACACGTTAACTTGAGTTTCCATAACTTTTTAAACTCATATCAATGAAACCTGGTTTTATAGAAAAGTGACTTAGCCGACGTTTAATAGTAGTCCTCACTTGGCAGTGGGTGCTTTAACACATCTCTAACGAATGAAAATGCCTTTTTTGAAATACATCTTAATGTAATTGCCTTTGAGACATCCTCTTGGCTCCAACTCCTACACTGACCTTGCAAAATATACTGTTGTTGTGATTTTGTAAAAAAGAGATTCATATGACTTAAGTTTATTTTCCAACACGGAAATTTTTGCAATTGCTTCGCTAATTGCTTATTCAACAATAAATTATATTCTGATTCACTTTTGTCGTTTACTATAAGGTTTTTCATCATTGGTTGATTCTGGAATCGCATCAGACGGTTCATCTATGTTGGCGATCTCACAAAAAATGTTACTAATTTGTTTTTTTGTTTCCCTACTTTCAACTCGTTTTAATCGTGAGATTGCACGTTCATTTAAATTTGACAGACCAAAGAAAGGAACTGCTGTGTTCTTTAAAATCCTTCTACTTTTCGTATTTAATAACTCAGATTTTAAGTCTCGCTCGAAATCATGTTCCCCAAAATGGGCTGAGCATACTTTGGCGTTATCGACGTTAAATTCATCGGCCCTTTTGCATGCATTTACCCATTGTTTTCTTAAATCAATATCCGTAGGGAAAACGATTGAAAAGATATTCCCGTTTCTTTAGAATGTCTTGAATGGTTTGAACAACCAGCTACTGCACAACACGGCATTATTATTATTACATTTCACTAGGCCAACACATAGTCACATACGGTACTTTTAACAAAAATTAAGACTGTAAATAACTTAAAACTTAAATATATCAACATCAAACGCACTATAGACACTTCACTCAGCCTACTGTCAGACACAATGACAAAAAAACGCGGGAAACATACAGCCGAATGACAGCCGGAAACAGACAGTAGCTTGTAGTTCCACGTAACCAGGTAAGCGGTGAAGTCGGCGCTGGGCCCCGTTGACGTCACATGCTACTGCGCATCCTCCTCGCGACCCCTACCGTGTCTCTATTCTACCTACCGTGGGCAAGTCTGTAATAAGAGAAACATAAATTAATGCGAAGTTGCCCATACTGCGAAATAACCTTACCTTACCCTAGTTGTTTCCAAGTACTAAGTTTTGTAGAGACTCTATTTATATTCTTTTTTAGTGTATATAAGATCATTTTAGTGGATATTTTTCCTCACACAATTCTAACGAATATGCAAAAGAAATGTTGCTAATAACAAGATAAGTTTTTTAGAAGTACTAAATGAAAGGTTCTGTTAACTGTCCTTTTGTTTAACGCTAGGCCGCTTGGTAGAAGTAAAAGCAAGCAGCAATTGGAGGTGGTAGAATTGTATTGCATACAGTCAAAAGTATGCATCAATAAAACGTATATATATGTTAGGCAACTAGCTCACACCTCTAAAAAATGGGCAATGTTGTTTACATAGTATATCTACTAATAAAAAAATTTTAAAAAATTATAAATATAACAAAATTTAGGCCAAACGTGAAATGTAAAAAAACTGTGAATTTTGCGTTTTTTTTCAACTAAACAAAATATGAAAACACTTGTACTTCATTCTAACAAATTTATTATTAATTAGAACCACAATATTATGGTGTTGCAGTGTTTTATACTGTGGCCGTTTTTTGTATAATAATGATTGAGAGTTGTGGAGTATTCCCGATTATGTATTCCTCCTTTTCCTCTGCTCGTGTTTCGATTTCTATGGCATCCAAACCACACGGTGTCTTATGTTACCACAGCCAAATGAGAACTTGGTGAAAATCATATTACCTCTACTAAAGGTATAACATTGAAAAAACACATAAAAAGTGAGGAGTGGTGCTGTTTTTCAGTTCCCAACAACATCGGGTACTGGCAGTTGAGACAACGGGGGTGAGTTATTTTTGAGCTATGAACCGCTTAAGGCCAAGACTGGGATTACTAACAGAGCTCTGCGCCACCGACCCCTGGGACTTGTGGATCCTGTGCACCCTGAGCCCTCATCACTTGCCAGAGAAGGTCACTGTCACATGACAGTGGGTAAGTTACTTTGTAATACAGTCCTAGTAAAATAGTCCCATTCCAAAGTGGTTTTTAACCCGAAATTCTAAATTGATAGTATGATGGTTTAAAATTAAATACTATCCTTTCATTCGG